>NW_028277176.1:13588333-13902500 GCF_051122295.1 Plectrocnemia conspersa
ATGTGTCTGACCCATTCGGCCGGATTCGGGAAGTGCTTCTGGCATAGATCACATCTTAACAAAGCGGTTGTCTCTTCAGTATCGTCCGAGGCTGATCTCGTCTTTCGTTTCCGGCTGGTTGTCGTGGTAGTGCTCTCTGCGTGACCCTGTATGTGACGCACCCACTCTGCCGGTATGTGGAACACTTCGAAGCATAACTCGCAAGTGAGCGGACTATAAATCTGAAAAATAAATTTAAGTTGAAGTCTGTGACAAACATATTATCATAATTTGTTTACTTGTTCATCTATGTCTTCATCGTCCATAGCTTCAGCGATCATATCGTCTAGTTCAGGCTTGATTATGATATCCGATTCGAATATATCGTCCGATTCCATATCGTTATCGTCATCCCAATTAGGTTCCGGTTTCACTGAAACTATACTTTTTGGATCTATTTCACCTAAAAGTATTATAACAAATTTTTTTAAATAGAATTTCATATTTATGACCTATATTTTCTCTGAAATAAAATATCATAATAAAAACATACCTTTAGAGTAATCGTGAGTTCTGCTTTCTTTACTTTTCTGCGTCGATTTATCAGATTTTCCTTCATTATCAGATTTAGTGTTGTCCAGTTTTGTTTTCTTAATATACTTCTTATCGTTCTTTTTGACTTTAAGCTCCGGTACAAAATTGGTATGGTTCTCCTCGCCGTCTTTACTCTGTAAGTTATCATTTATGATATGATGTTGCAGATCCGGTGTGACTATTATTGTCTGCGGCGATGGTTTAGCCGTCAAAGTACCTAGAGCACCTTCTGGCGATTTTATAAAGACTAACTTTGGAGGTCCTATAAATGACTGCCTCGTCAGATTTAACTGTTGAACCGGAGCGAAGGCTTTCAATAGTTTTTCATCTTTTTTAACAGATATCTTTGGCAAGGTCGATGCTTCAGCGTTATCGGTTTTTTTAATAACCGTTTGTTTCGCTGGACCGTCGATGATTCGCTTCTCGGTGGCAATCTTATCCTCCGTCGTTTCATTTTGAGCTTCGCTCTGTCTCCAGAGCCCTCGGACTTTCAACAAATCGCCGGCTTGTAAAACAACATCTAATATATCGTTCGAAACTGTCGTTTCTCCTATAAACATATAGATAAAATTAATTTTATGTAGTGTTTATTATATAATGGTTTAATGAGCGTACCTTTGTACATATATTCTATTAAGATTTGTAGAGCCTTTGTTGTTATTTCTGGTGGTAAAACTACGTAAATCATGCTGTTGGCATATCTAAGAGCGCCTCTTTGGCTCTCTAGTAAGGTATTTAAGTATATGCTACACGAACTCAATATGAATTTGTGTGCAGGTATCTGGCAGCCGTCGGTAGTACATAGTACCACATCGGTAAATTTTTCCGAGCGGTACAAGGCTGCCACAGAACCATTGAGATGGTTTGTGTGCGAGTGCCACTTGAGCTGATAACTATCCATGTTGCTGACCATTTTAACTTTTGGTTACATCTGAAAAGTTTATTAAAAATACATTAAATATAAATTGCTATACAAAAATATATTAATAATATGAATTGCATCGTTATACTAGTTTTTTATTTTGTGGACAATTTAAATGAGCAATATATAGGATAATTGTTCTATAAAACTAATTGTTTGTGCATTATTGTTGGACATATTTAGTGCAAGTGGTCAGAACAGTGAATAAATATCCGAAGATTTACCTTACATTGATGTACAAATAATTCGTTTTAAGGAACAAAGAATTTATTTAAATGCACATATCTTTTAAAATAATTCCCTGTTAAATAGCATAGTTCTTTAATAAATTGATTTTTATCTAATCTTCTTTATTTTAATTTATTTTGAAAGATTTTTTATTTGTTCAAATTAAAAAAGAAGCTTAATTTTATCCTTAACTAAATTATATCAAACTAGTTAAATCGAAAAATAAATATATAATTCATTTCAGCTTATGACAAAAAATAAATTTAATTTTATAAAATATTTTTATCTCTTTAAAAAAGTTTTTTTTTAATTGAAATAGTTACAATAATATGACTAGCTTTTTAAATATTTAAATATCTATTTGGAAATCTTATTAATATATCGCAAAATTTACCATTTTGTAAAAAGCATTATTTTTGTAAAACTTATTAAATCGAAATAATATTGTCACAAATCGCAACTCGATACAAATTACAAACTTACAGCGAACAACAAAGAGCAAAGATTGGAATAAAATGTACCACCGAATCAATAAATCGCATACAAGTCCGTCGGTTTAGAAGAAAAACTTTAAAGTTCAAAAATAGTAATATTTTACATTTTTATATGAAATGGTCAATATATTAATGTTAGAGAGAGTTGCATTTCATAACCCAAATCGAAATCGCCACATAGCGTTTGTGACGTTTACGAACATTTATTCGATTCAAATAAACTTGCCACAGACGCGTATATTATATTCATATTATTTCTTCATATTTTTTTGTGTAAATATTTTAATTTCCATGACTCTGAAATAATAGGTGTAAATGAGAGTTGCAGTAAAAAGTCCCTAATTCAACTTATAATGCTTGTCAATGGCTTGTTGCTTTTATTCATCCCCGTCAAAACGTGAATGTTTTATTAATACATACATTTTGAAATCCGTCTCATGAAAATCTATCAATTTTGTATTTTCAGTTGTGACAATCTTCTTCCAAGCCGACGAAGTGTTGAGTTTTGTGTTGCACAAAACATGCGCGCGCACTCCTTCAAATACCCATTGATAAGTTTATATTTTTTAAATATTGTCTAGAATAACGAATAATTTTGCGGCCATTGATTTTCAACGATCGTCTAACATACGACTGAATTATTAATTTAAAAGAAACGAATCAATAAATTGATGATTATTTATTATTGCTAGAATACACGCGTACAGGCATTGAATGGTGAAATACACACAAATGCGCGCGCAATAAACGCCTATCGAAATTTTTTCTTTTATTTTTATTTTCAGCGATTATTACAATAACAAACGGTTTTACGACCATTAAGTCTTTACTTCTCTTGAATTATTAAATCGAAGAAATTAATCAATAAATCGATGCCTATAAATAATAAATGCATTGAATTGATATTTGCACGCAAATACGCAAAGGCGAATCCAAGAGGGAGGAGAGGAGGAATGAGAGGACATGCCCTCCCTTAAACGTTTCAGTATTGATTTTATAGATCCAGTTTTCTCTATAATGTTATTCTCCTGAAAGCTTATATGTGTTTAAATAAATGTGCTGATCAACTTCATGCTAAAAAAAGATCATCCGGATTTTTTTGTTTATTTAGGGATGTTGCGGGAGCTAAATGAATCGGAAATTTTTATTCAAAAATTTCTGAGCTGACCTTTTTTTAGCTCCCACAAGCGTTTTCCGCAACGGCCGGGAGCAATGTGTGAAACCAGGACAATCCCATTTGATTAAATTTTTTAATATTACATTTCACCTCAATTTTAATTTGTTTATCAATTGTGTTTTTTACAATTCAACCAACGGAAATTTTATTTTTTTCAATTGAAATTGAACTTGAAAAGTTATTGATATGTTTATAACTGCATAATGTATGAAGCTTATAGAAATATTTTTTTTCTAAGATAATCCTAAAATATTGTAGTTATACTGTCTTCATAACTAAAATATTCTTTATAATCAAATTTCAGAATCATTTGGAGCGTGAAACAAAATTTATCGTAATTAGTTCGTAATAAAAACTATTAGTTGTTCGCGACTTGCAGAACAAGTTTATTCGTTATGCCGACGCATATGACGACTGGAGATTCAGATGTATTAAAAGCCACTTTTACATGAGCCTAAATTTGTTTGGATTCAGTTGTTGCTGATAGAAATATAAAATAAATCAATGCAAGGGGCAAAAAGTCGGTGTAATGTACTTTAGCAGGTACCCCACTGACAGCGTTGCCAAATCTCTAGCTGTTTGAAAAACAGTCGTAACGCAAAAACCATTTATAAAAAAATTAACAGACAGCTACAAAGTTTGTTTTTGTTTTCCAAATCGGCGCATTTACCTGCAACTCAAAGGTAGGAAAGAGCCAATTACCTCACCAATCTCAAAATTAGTACATAAGCGCGAACATAGCGAGTCAGAACAAATCAGAGCTTTTCTACTACGCTTCGATTTGGGACACACGAGAGTTTGTCCGAAGTCGCATCAAGCGGAGTTACGCCGAGTATAGAAAAACGAGGAAGCAGCCGCTTTCTATTACACGTCAACCACAGTCTAATTACGGATTCCGAATTCCAAGAACTCAACCTGATTTTTGTAGAATATATTTAGAGACAATACTATGGGAACAACACGTATCTATTGCACAAATTGTACGTACTTTTAAAAAACATAATATTAATTATTATGTATTTAAAAAAAATACAGGCAATCAATTTTCTGTAACTTAGATATTACTAGTGATTATTTAATTAAAAAAAATAATTGATTGTATTTATAAAAATTGCTTGAGAAATATTGCAAACACGAGGCAAAACCTTTATGTTAACAGATAAACACGAATTTAGCAAAACTAAATTTTCATTGGCCGTGAAGTATAATTTATTTCAGTCATGGTTGTAAGTTTAAAATATGTTAATCGATATTATTTAAAAAAATTACAATAGTGTAATCAGGATCGACCTAATTATGTTTATTATAAATCACCACAAATATGTTAATACTGGTGAAACCAGTACAGCTAGTAGCCGACAGAAAAACTGCAACGTCCGATACCTGCATTGGTCCATAGAAAAATGAGAATCGAATGAAGCATACAATAAGTGAAAATCAAATGAAGTCAAAAATCCACGATAAAAGCAATAAAAAAGTCTCAGTAAACGCTCGTTATCGAGCGTTTCCACTGCGACGGCGCCGACACGATTTTATTGCTTTTAACGTGAATTTTTGACTTCTGAGAAGTGATAATTGTTTCTGCGCTCTCATATTGACCAAAATTCGGTTTGACTACATTTTGAACAATACTTTCATATCAGAAGTCCGCATTTATTCACAGGATAGAAATAATATTTTTAAAACATGTCTGTACTTTCTGCTTATTTCCCCTTGAGAGATAAGTTGGCTTGGATTGTAATTTGGATTTGACGTAACGAAAGTTTTAAAACCATAATTAATTTTAAAACTTTCATTTGGTTAAGTTGGTTTGGTTAATTCATGTAAGTTAGGTTTGGGTTTAAACAGCAAATGGACGTTTCGCAACAGTCAAATTGAGTTTCATAGACATTTATTTATATGCGATATATAAATGTAACAGTGAATGTGTATTTTTCACTGAAGTCAAAATACATTTTCACCAGTAGATTTATATTTCTACTAGCGAAAATATAATTTAACTGATAAGCGCTAGTGAAATTACATGCTACTCTAAAATGTCTATGAAACTCAATGTGTATTTATATATATATAAATATATTCTTTATATATTTCGACTGCGATGCTCCATATGAATTATCCGTAACTCGTAAAAAAAAATAGTTACGTATAATTTGTGACCATGTCTGGAGCATCGCAGCTGAAATATAGAAAGAATATAAACGAAAATCGCGATGAATCCCGGTTACGTCATTTTAGCTTTTTCTAAGAGGGAGGGCAAAATTTGGTGAGTGGTTGTTTTTTTTTTTTAATATTTCGATTTCATTAAGATTCATAGTATATCATTACATGACATGCATTTGTCTGGATAAATTAAAGGAGAGGGAGGCAAATGCCCCCACCTGAGCCCGCAAAAAAACGTCCCTAATTCTAATACTAATCGATCATCACATATTAGGTTTTCCTCGATTTTATGGATGAATAATTATAATAAAATCGAGTTAGGTCGTCTATATTGATGTCTATTAATTGTAAGTTAAAATAATTATAAATAATAAAATAGATTTAGAATAAATTTCACTGATTTTAGTCTGGTTTCTTACTACTTACTTAGTAATTGTTGCTGGTGTTTACCCTGTAATAACGCAGTGGTAAATAAATAAGTACCTGCACTAGAATAACAAATAATTAACGCGATACTGTGAGTTTTTTTGTCAATTTTTCCTTCACCTACATACAGATAATGTATACTCAAAATATAAAAATGCTAACAAAATAAACATTTAAGTAATAAATGAAAATGTTGACACACTACACTTAATAGCACATGTAGACAAAGAAATTTTAAAGATTTTATTTGGTACTAAGAGCACTGTTAACACTAAAAAGCATTTGCGATTCTAACCTTAGTATTAAGTTATTACCAAAACACGCGCACGCATGTGTTGACTTGTGTATTTTCACACACACGTACGCACATGCGCGCGTGCATTCGAACGCGTATCGAAACGTTTTGATTATTTTTAATTTCCAAACAAACGATTTTCTGGCCATTGATTTTTAACGATCGCTTGAAATATAAAATATTAAAAAAAACACCACACAAATGCACTGAACTAAAGTATTATTTTAGAATTTCAGCAGTCGATACAAAAACAAACAATTTTCAAAACAAAATTTGTATACATACACATACACGCGCGTGTGTTTTGTTTTTGTGTTTTAAAAGTTGGAGCGACCGAAGAGGCACTTTTCCGACCATTGATTATTGTCATATTTTTTGCTATAGAAATCGATAGTTATATTCACTGACTGCCTACGCTACGATGTTTTGCGGTCGTGCGACGATGCAACGGTGCGCCGGTGCGCCCTCGCCGGCGTCCCCGTGTTTACTGCGTGTGCCGCGCGTCGCCGGCGCCGATCGATAGAATCGCGCGCCAATGGCGACGGCGCATTTATCTTATCGATCGCGGCGGGCAATTTCGAGAGACGGTCCGCCGGGGTGCGCTGTTCGGCTGTCGCGCGGCGCGCCGATCGATCGCCGCATGCGAGTGCGCCACCGCCGCCCCCACCCCAATCATCGATCCATTCGTTCGCATGCGCGTGCCGAAGATCTTTTTGTGCAATGCACATCTACTGTACTGGTATAACGTTTTGACATCAATATGGGCGCTAACATGAAATTTCAATTTTTCAATCACGTTGAAAAGATTGAGGAAGGTGACGTATGATTGCAAATTTCAGTTAACGTAATAAATGACGGAAATATAAAATATTTTATAGATGTTGATTTATTGTATTTTCTTTTTTTTTTTACAAGTGATATTTATGTAATATATAAATATATCAACTTGACCCATTGATCGCCGAGCCTACTAAGCCTTTGGGACCACTAAAATATGTATTACATATTAAAAAAATATATGTTGAAAAAAAGTGTTATTTACCCCTGAAGCAAATACCCTATAATTCATTAAACTTGTATCTGATTCTTTTTTCTATGATACCGTCGGATCCGGCAATTCTCGTCAAAGAAGCAAAAGCTGATATATTGGATTTCGGCAGCTATATGGTTAAGTGGTTATTATAGCTTGCTAAGAAAACAATTGCGGTTTATAACTTTCGTATTCTAATACATCTTTCTCAAATAATAATTGACTTAATAAATAAGCACCATTAGAATCAACACATTTTTACAAATTAAAACCCATTTTATTCATTTCAATTGCGATGATAACATTTCAAAATGCATTTTCGGTGATAGCTTGGTTATCAAAGACTTAGTTAACATAATTATGTTTGGAGTATAATATCTGTATTTAAATAAATGAAAAGTTGGGAAGAACATCATAGTAAAGTGATTATTAGATTCCGTTGTAACCTGATAGACGTTAGCCCAATGCGTTACAAGTCAGTCAGATATAATAAAAACCTACTAGTAAGTATTAACCATCAGACTTTAGTCTGGGTATCGATGATATCTATATAAATTATTATGTGTATTTTGATTTATAATCAATAGATTTCACTTTGTAGTTAGGGCTGGTTTTAAATAATAGCATAATAAATAAATGCTGCTACCCGCGATCTCTGGGTTACCAGTCTAAATCCTACGGACTATGCTATTCCGACCCTAATTAGTAAACATTATTAATAAATATTAAATAGAGAGACCCTAGACTGAAATCAAAGTCTGTAAATCAGTAATACACTATATATTTTATTAATTATAGACTATTATTATAGATTACAATCAATACGCAGGTTGATCCAATTCGAGTTTCCTATCTTGGCAGCACTGTAAATCGAACAGCTGTCAATAATCCCGCGTGTTAAAAGTGTCAAATGTTAGTTTGTAACAACTTATTTACGAAATAACCGCTCAACGCATTAAAATTGTTTTAAAAAATAACAATTCTGTACGAACTGTGTATCGAAATTTACGGGAAGATTTTAGTCAATTTAATCGTCCTATTTAGTGAACAATTAGCAACCTAGTGAAACGATTTGACTGGAAGGGTTGGAGATAGAGTACAGCCTGTGTAACATCATGGGACCTGTTCAGCCGAGAATATTGCTGCTGTAAGTAAAAGTGTGGCCGTAGACACGGAATTTTCGATTCGTCGGCGTTAGAAGCTTTTGGGCTATTCTTATGGATCCATTTGGCGCATTTTGCAGATGACTTGCACTTACACTGGTGTAAAATTCAGATAACACAAAAACTGAAGCTCAGAGATTATGAACAGCGAATAATTTATGCATATTGACTGTTAGAATAGCAGGAAATTGATGTTGATTTTTAAAAGAAAACTCTTTTCTCTGACTAGGTATCTTTCTGGATATGTTAATTAGCAAAATTGCCGCATATGAGATGAGAAAAATCTTCATATGTCCAAAAAGTGACAGTGTTTGGTGCATATTATGGTCAGGCAGCGTCATTGGGCCTTACTTTTTTGGAAACGATGAAGTTGGGACTGTAACAGTCAATGGTGAGCGATATAGGCATATGATAATCGATTATTTTTGGCACGTAATCGAGGATATTGACGTGGAAGACATGTGGTTTCGACGGCACAACTTGCCACATATCGGGTGCAACGTTGGAATTTTAGCGTTAAAAGTTCCCAGGTCACATTATTTCACGTTTTGGTGACGTCAACTGGCTGCCAAGATAATTCTTTTGTGGGGTTACGCGAAGAGTCATGTCTACGCCGAGAAACCCGAAAGCTGCAACACCTAAAAACCAACATCCGCCAAGTTATAGCCAAGATACCGCCCGAAATGTACGAACAAGTCAAAGAAAATTATATCGAAATAGGCGGGCGTTTATTTTATATTATTTTTCATAATTAATGAAATACATCAAATGCTAAAAATACTGAAGATTTCCTTAATTTTTTTTTTAAAAAAGTTCGAAATCTGAAGTTGGATCACTCTTTATGTCACTATGTACGACCCAGTTCGATTTTATTTTATTTATTCATCACGATATATATCCGTGAGATTAGGAAAATGTAGGGAAATATCTGTGATGGTTAATAGGTATTATTATTATATACTAATCATTAATTCCGGTCTCACAGACATGATAGAATTTTATAAGCCCTATGGTCCATATGTGGCTTAAAACCAGGTTCTTAACTACAATTTAATTGGCCATGGGCAGCCAGTACTCTTTTAGTAGTTGCATAAGGCACAGGAGTTTCGGCCTATTAGCATCTACGATAATCTTGATAAGGGCTTGCTGCCACTGCGGCTCTAAAATATTTTTTTAACAAAAATCTACATCAACAATAATTTTTTTTACTATAAAAACAGGTAATAACATGTAAAAAAACACCAGTAGTTCATTTTTTTAAACTAAATAGAGCGATAATAATAATAATTAGCAAAGAAACTGTCGAGGCAAATTTGAAATTCAAATATTTAATGATGACATTTATTGATATTTTATTATTACGATTGAAGGGGGGAAGGGCATATATGACCCCGATATTGAAGTCCATTTAATATATTTTAATTTTGTATTAATAAAAAAATCCAATCTAAAGTACACGTGAACGGTTCTTCTTAATCAACACCCTTCTTTGTGTATGCATATTCTCTCGACTATATAACTCATAATTTCACCACAGGTGTCTTAACGAATTAAGTATTTTGGGCTGTATATTCTCTGAATCTTTATATATTTTTTTTACGAATAATGCTTGTCTACAAACGGTGTTTTTTAAGAACCATTTTAGACTGAGTTTTACTACTTTAAAGTATTTGCGAAAGGACGCTTTTAGTTATTCACGTTTTAAGTTATACTTATTTTATAAACATAGTTTATTGGGGGTAAGTTTATTTTTTTATGGAAACGGTTATTGTTAATTAATATGAAGCAATCAATTAGGTTTATTTGTGGATAAAAGATATAAAAATTCAGTGAATTGTACATATGACTAATTAACGATCGACACATTACTTTAGTACGTATACTCTTTCGAAGAAAAGCAATTTAATGCAAAACCGAGAAATGTTTAACAATGTGTTTATTTTGATATTATGTTTTTCTTCTATGATTTATTTTATCTCGTTTATAATATACGTATTACATGTATGTGTAAATATCGATTTTGGGTGTTCAAGCGTAGTTCTACTGCTTAATATCGAGATTTACAAGCTAGGATTCAAGGCGTTCCTTGTATAAAGGATTAATATATTTTAACTGAAATAAATAGTCTACATTCAGAAATATATTGATCAATCAAGTCTGTATAATCTATATGCTTCTTGAATATAAAAGGGACATATCCCTATTTTCACACCAAATCAGAATGATCTAAATATACGTATTACAGATTCACAATAGTAGAGCTAAAGGGGGAAAATAATATGAGATATATGATTCCTCTATATAAAGAGGGAGTGATGCTTCAATACATTATCGTGATGTGTGTGCGAAATGTATGAGTTAATCGATGAACCAGTACATACTTTTGATTGGGTATATTGAAATTCATAATCCAGTGAAATGGGATTATGTTGTAGTAACTGATACTATGAAATTATATTGCAATGCGATTTATTTAATCATGATTCATATTCACACATATTCTAATGATACTTTTTCTTAATATTCACAAGAACTTTATATGTGTATACGTGGTTTATATATTTAAAAAAACCACGTAATTAGGATATTTTTTACCAAATTCATAACTTTCGATACTCGCCCAAGAGACGCGAGGGTCACGAGTGTACATCGATTGGTCTGGATCGATATCTACGTACGTGCATTTCGCAGTTTTCCCTAACTGTATAGAAAAGGCGAGAAGCTTATAGACAAAGCTATCAAAATGATTATAAAATAAAATATATTTTTAATGTTTGAGTCGAAATATAAATAACATAAGGAATATAACATTTTTTAATTTTTGATGCATATCATTATGTTTTTTTCAAGTTTTATAATAATGAGAAAATTGCATTATCTTCATGTTCTATAGAATACTACATTTTCTATTGAGCACGCGACAGATGCATTAAACAGCGCAATATTGATCATTAGTATGTGAAAATGATATCTACATCCAATTGATACATATAACGTCCCAGTATTGCCATTTTACGTTTTATTTTAAAAGTAAAAGCTGTTATTTATTATAATTCGTTGCAAGTTACAGAATAGTGCTGCTAGATTGATTTTCAATGTATTATAGTTTCAAAGTGGCTGTGTAAAAGATTTTATAAAATATATGGAATATTAGTTTGTATTTTAAAGTTTAATATATAATTTAAAAAATATTTTAATTTAAATAATAGCAGTTAAAGCATTAAGAATAGCTAAAAAAATGTATTAAAAGTTGATAGGTGAAATAAAAGACGTAGAAATCAGTAAAATAAAAATAATTAAGCATTTTTTATTATATAAAATTAAATTTGTACGAATATTTTTAAAAGATTTACAACCAGTACAATTTTTATAGCGCTGTATAAGTAATGGCTGGTTCATGCCTAATATGCATACTCCTTGGAAAGTTTTAATAAGGGTCTGGGAATGACAAAAAATTGCTTACAAATTCCTAACACTCGAACTCGCCTTATTTTTGCTTAAGTGTTAAAAGAAGACACTCAGTTTGCAAATATGCAATCAATATCAACGCAACAGTTAAGGGTTGTCATGACATCTTTGTTTATAGCAGGTGCAACAGCGGAATTGTGCCTGCTTGCTCGGAGATGATATTTCGTCTGGCCATTTTTGATTGCATATTGTTTGTATCTCCTTAATTGCTCCTTATCAAAGATATGCCTAGCTGATGTTTTATTGTACTGAATATTTTTTAGCCAGGTAGCTCAGTTAGTTCATTAGTTTTTTGATTACACTTCTGGTTATTTTTTTAAAACTAATTGCAATGCAACAATTAAGGGCAATCCCGACAAGTAAGACGACATCTTATTATATTTATTAGAAATGGTAAATATAATTCATAATAAATATTTAATTAAAAAATAATAAATTTATCTTATATTATTTATGAACTGCTTGATAAAAATGTTGTATTTTATAAAGACATGTACAGTGTGTCCTATGTTTATGAAATTTACTATTTTAGATTTACTGGCGTTATAAATTACTATTATTTTTACAAGAAAAATATCAATAAAAAAAGTATATAAATAAATCAAAGCAATTTTAAAGTTAATATTAAAATATTCATCATTATATTCGCGATTAAGTTTAGAGCATTCTACACAGATCTGAGAGTTTATTAAATTATTAAGCTTTTATTTTTTTTATATATAATTTATAGAAAGGATCATTAACTTAATTACCACTTCTAAAAAATATTATATATAAATAAAAAACGAACATATAAACCAATAATTGTACAGGAATAAGGCTAGAAAATAAGTTAATTTATTCGACTTTCCTAAGAAATGCTATTTCACTTGAACATCGCTTGGTTGCGTAGCGAGAAGTTTTGCGATTTTTTCTCTGTGATTGCTACTTTACTTGTGGACTGTCTGTAGTCAGTTTACAGCGCACTATTACATTTTCCGCAAAAATCCTATTATAATTTAGTTTAAGTCATTTACATTTTCTTTTTAAAAAGTTTTTATTGTCGACTTGTGGTTAATGTAACAATAAATATTTTATGAATGGTTTTAAACTTGGCTAAATTAATTAATTTATTCATGTCTAGATTCATACAAATAAAAAATGATTTAATTTTATCAAATACAACAACATTATTCTTGCGTCGTCTGTTTTTATAAAATATAGCAATATCTTCGTAAATTATCATCAGTAATACATAGAGAAAACTTATTGACTTTATTTTTACATGGATATTAGTTATACTCAATTTAATCTAAAATGAAAGGATTTTGTCATCACTGGTAATTTGATAACTAACCAGTCAGTTTTAGAGTAGTCAGAAATAGTAGATGATGAAATTTTGCATATAAAATGTAATTATTAAGGAATTTTTGGATATTGTATATGGAAAATTATACACGGAAGTTTTTTTCATATTTTTATTCTTTACACGAAATGAGTTAATATTCAAGTTGTGCAATTGCGCTAAGCGAATATAAATTTATTAACTCAGCAAATCACCATTACATTCGCTTTTTCAATACAAAAATACAAAATAAAAACACAGTTGTAGCTCAATAGAACACAAACAATAAATACAACGAACAGATAAAAAAATAAGTACACAAGGCCACCTGTAATAATTTTACAATTAATAATATAAACTCTACGATAACACAATACGCCTAAACGTTAATTATTGTATCGGGAAGACTCGGCGAACGCTTTTATATATTCTAAGCAACAATGAGATGAACACACTTCAATTTTACCAATTCACCGACTTTCAAGAGCAAATAAACGCTACAATATAATACTGAGTATCATTTCTTATTCAGATAAACTGATGCAAAAATATCAGACGTACGCGCACACACACACATTATATTTATATCATATAATATAAACTAACTCGCTGTGCTGTGATGATGTTGTGATTTTCACAATTTAACCCTAATTATCCAGTTTATCAGTCGAAACATTTCATAAAATCTAAACACACACATTGAAACGGCGAATGAACACATTGACAAAATATAACACATTCAATGGACGCTATGTATATTTTAAATATACGTATCGTGATTGTTATAAAATTGCTCGAATCGTTTTCAACGCTATATAAACCATACCACTAGTCACTATTAATTGATCCCTGAGTTTATATTTGAATCGGTAGATGTAGATGGAGCCTCATAAAAAATAATAATATTTTATTTAATTTCATCGCGATTTTATCATATAGTAGTTTTCCTAATAGATAATCCAGATTTGTAGGAAAATTATTATAGCAGATGAGTTATTTACCAATTGACATCAGCATTATAAAATTTAAAGTTTAAGTGATTTCACTGAAGCTCCATTTAAAAAAATAATCATTTAGCTTAGAATGTAAAACATTACACTGTACAAGATTTTCGACACAATTATGATTCATTAGCTTTCCTTTATAATATTCATTTTTTATATATCGTCAATAATTTGATTATAATATAAATAATACACATTGAATTTATTTGAAGTTTAATTTTTTGATACATTAAATCTTCTTGCCCTCAGGTTTATAAAATATTATTCGCTTCGTAGATTTCGATTCCTGATGTCCAGCCCATCTGAGATGTTGTAAAATACTTGATTACGTTAGGCTCTTGATACAATTCCCTTGAGCTTGTTGTTGCACTGTCCTTGCAAGTAGGCTGAATATCTTTCTCGTAATCCTTTGCTCAAAAACCTGCAGCCGCTTCAAGTCTTATACGGACGTGTTTTACTTCTTTTGGATGCAGACCAAAGAAACATTATTTTTCGCAATAATGAGAGATCCTAGACAATCATATTTGTCAACCCTGTCAATATATATTTTCTGTGCATATAATTTTTTTTCAACCAGTTTTTGTCACTGCCAAAAGTATTTAAATCATCAGTTATTTTTTTATGCGGACTCTCGGCGTTCCATTTTTTTTTATGCAATTCAGCTTCAGATAAATTCAATATGCATTCAAAGATTTGCGAAAAATTTAATGATACATAAAACACAAGACCATATATCTAAAACCTAATAATATATTTCAACATACAATTTTCATATAAATTTGTGGAAAACCCAAGATCAAAATTGTGGTACTGTGTTATTTAGTTGATGCAAAATGTCAGGAGTTGTCTAGATTAAAAATGTTATTAATATTCACACCTAATTAGGAGAGATCAAATACATAGGTGGACACTCACTAGTCGTTTTGAATCGTAAAGTTAATAAAAAATGATATATAATTACGTCTATTAACCTATACAACTATTTTACGTTTCAGATAAACTAAATAGATCGAACGGCATTGGAAGACCGGTCTTAGACATTGTCGAGTTACAATTCCTTAATGGCTACGAACATTACCATAATACTCTATTGGGCTAATTTTGAACTCCTGACTAACCGTTCGATCGCAAATAAAATGTTTCCACTATATGTTTGTCCTAATCATACACCGAAGTTTAAATGTTAGTATAGCAAAAAATAATACATATTATAAACACAAAAATGGCAGTGTTTTTGTATAAACGACACGTGTTGCTTATGTTTAATCATACACACAAGATAACATATTATTCGTATAACTAGCTTATTAAAATTAATACGCACAAATCATAATACCTCACGGAACATCATATTAGAGATAATACGAACTGAGATTCAAAGTAAAACGACTCAAAAGCGATATATTGATCCCATCACCAACTATCAAGTTTATTATAAAGCTCGTGAAAGCTTCTATTGATGCTTGGTGTTACAATGTTAGCTTTGAATAACATTCAAAATGATATATATATAAACGAATTGTGCGTATATTATATACACATGAGAAGATTCAGCATTTTTAATTTTAGGAACTGAAATTTTTAACAAATAAAATAAAGAGAGAATAAAAACAATAATTGACTACACAAGTGACTATTAGATAATTTTTGGCACTTGCAATTAATAAGAAGAAATAAAATATATGTTGCCAATAATAAAATTTATAAATCAAGTACGAAAAATCGAATGGAATAAATTGATTTATATATATATATATATATATAACATTATTATAAGTCTTATAAATTGATTTTTGAGATCTGTTTCTTTAAAATTGTGGAATGCAAAACGCAGTCTCAATTTTTCGATTGATTAATATAAATGTAAAAAATGAAAGTTTTCAACTTTTTTTGTCGTCATATAAATACTATATAATAGTGAGTTCACTATGTATAAAATATGTACGTTCTAGAGCAGTGTTTCTTAAACTAATTAAACCAATTATCTAGTTTAAGAATCACGTTTCTAGTAAATATAAAAGGCCTTTATAAATACACATCAAATTTTCACAAAATTTAGATTTTAACAATAATACTTTACAAACATTTATATATTATAATTTATATAATAGATGTATTTTTAGAATTATTTCTTTTTTATATCAATATATGAATATTTACAAATAATACGCATTGGATAAGCAATCACTTATTCAATTCACGAATACTGAATGACTGAATATACAAATTTGGAGCATGCAAACAAGGCAATCTTTTTTTAATATAAAAAATGACTTTAAAAGCCATTTCACAATTTTTACGGGTCATAAGTCAATTAATAAGAAATATTACCATCGCACCAATCTGCTAACGGCATTCAATAAATTAATATAATTTGATAGGGTAGAAACTTTAGTACATATTAAATATGTAGGAAAATAAAATACACCAGTTAATAATTAAAATAAGACTATGACTTTTGAGGAGGCAAGGGCACTTTCTTTTGATCAAAGTTAGACATTTGAGTATCGGTTTTGTTCAAATTCAGGCTTTGAAGCATATTATCGACTACGTTTTCATTCTTACAAATGATATCGTTTCGATCATTTTCATGATATTCATCAACAAACGGTATGTCTTTGTTATCATCGATTAAAACGGTAAGCGTTTTATTATTTGTTAAATTTATTTGATTAGAATTTTCAATGAACTTGTCGGATTGATGAAAATTTTTATTCTCGACCGAATTATCTAACATTTTAGACCCACTTTTTTCATGCATATCATCGTCAATTTGATCTTCATCAGAAGTTTTGTTACTGGATTTATTTTTAGTGAATGAAAATAATTTCGTAGTGGAGTTAAGCTTTGATTTATCGCTTTTCGACGGTTCAGTATTAACATTAGAATGATTATTCATTTGAGAGTCTCCGTTTTTATCGATCCCTTCATTACGTATCTGCTGCGTCGTACTCGGATGCATATTGTTCAAAGCAAATTGTTCATTTTGTGCTCTTTCGAGAGCCAGTATCTCCTGTTGAATGTTATATTCAATGTTAGAATTGTTCAAATTGTTGACGATGTTCTGATTCTTCGTATTGTTTTCGGATTCGTTATCGTTCACCTTCGGCGGAGCATGATTGGAAACATTGGGAGCATTCGGATCTCGCTCGGGGGGTCCATCGATATGGTATATCTTATGCGTCACTTCGTTAGTCGCTTCTTGACTCTTCAACTTTTCCCTCTCGCGCTGAAGCTGAACGGCGTGCCACACGTCTTTCAATTCGCCGGCTAAATCCCTGTCTTTCAATATAATAGGCTGCCTCGTCAACTGCAAACCGGGATTCATAGCTTCGACAAACTCGCACAAAAGACCCACTAACGCATCACGTTCCTGAAATCATCATCAAATTAATATAATATTCGTTTAGTAAAATAAAAATCAAACAAAAAATAAATATATGTACGTCTGGATTAGGAGCATTCTTTCCGTTGACTTTTAATATTTCAGGATTCACCATGACGGCAAAGACTGTGAGTGGAGGTCTGTTGCAGTTTGGCATGCAACCGTGTTGGATCTAAATATTTTAAATACAATATTATCAAGTATATGATATTATTACTATGATAAGAACACTAACCTGCATGCCACCATAGAGCGGAATAAGGTCGGCACATTGCTTTGTATTGCCAATTTGCTTCCAACTCATGACGTTGATGTATAGCTTCTCCGAAGTGCCCTTAATCGAATCCTGTATGCACATGTGTGGTTGTGGAGGATTTTTAAAGAGTTTGTATCCCTTAGGACCCCTCATACCTAAGGTGGGTGGTTGTCGATGAGCATTCTCGGGATTGTATGAGGCGTCCATTCTATAAAAGTAATGAGTATATCAGGTGTAAGTATGTTTGATCAGTAGCGTTAATTGCTTATAACAGGTTTCTACCAGTCATCTCGAGATATATAATCACCGTTTTTTTAAAGCAAATATTTAGAGTGATGAATCTATTTATTCTAAAATATGAGGCTGATAAATAAGTGTAATAATATAAATATGTTAGTTTAGTAATTTGTAAGATTCACAACAAGAAATTAAATAAAGATTTTTTTGTGAAATTCACGACTTTAAATAAATTTTAGAATTTGTCGTAACATATTTTTAGTCGCAGTGGAAATGCTCGGTTATCTTTTATAACTTACAATAAGTGAGATGTACAATATATCTTCAAATCACAATTTGTATTGTAATGATGTAACCTTCAACGTTTATATGATTTAAGAAATAAAATAGTGTTTAATGGACTCGAATGGAAGACCTGTACCTGAGTTTGAAATGAGAATTGGTTGTCTAATTAAGTATTTTTAGCGATATGACTGCTCATTTAAATTGTACAAATACGTAAGAATAAGTAGTTTGCTTTTAATGAGTTGTTTTTTTTTTTACATATTTACAGGTTTCTTGGATACCAATGGATTAATTGCAATTCGTTTGAAGGTGAAATTCCATACAGATTATCTTGGAAAGGGGAAAACACCTTCTTCGTTAGACTGGTATAGCAAAACACAAATTTGCTGCCATAATCGAAGGGCTGGTTCATAAATAATCCTAATTACACCTCAATTCTAAAATATATCAGTATTCAATGGATATAAATCTGATTATGAATAGAGGAATTGCAACAGAAATGATAATTGAAAGGTATAATTAATAAAAAACAATAATCCAGGAATTCAAGAAACTATAGGTAAGTGCATAAAAAGTATGCCGAGGGTGGAATAGAAAGATATTAAAAATGTTATTTTTTATTGTTGAGTCCATAACTTGTTAGCAAGGTATAAGGAGTCATATATGTACATACGATAAGTGCATTTTTATGAACACGTGATAGAAAAAAAATCACATATAAATTACCGAAAAGAGAAAAATTACATATTTATTTTTTTATGCTGTTTGTGAATTAATAATACATATTGAATAATCGAAAGACTCCGGAATATGGTACTTTCATAAAGGAATTCTGCCATCCGAAGTGAATTCCGAAACACAGCAGCACAAAATAAAACTTCTTGCCGCTTAACTTGCAATATGAGGACAATTAAGGGCAGCAAGTATATTTGCATTGTTTCAGTACATAATATATCAGGAAGAAATGACGTTACGTAAAAAAAACAATTACCACTGATTGATTTCTATATTTACACAATCCTTAAGATGTTAGTAAACAAGTGTTTTTATAGATGGAATAAAGCAAGTTTTCCATTCACACCCTGTGAAACTGACGGCCTTCACATTAGATGAGATCTTTAGGCAGACCCCTTTTGAGTCCGGACATTGGTAGTTTCCCAACTTCAATTGAAAGGCAAACGGTCACTAAACCCTTTTACTGCATTTGACGTCTCTAGGTGTCATGGCGAACAAGCACCAGGTGCGGATAACGGACCTAGCCGTCGTCCACTATTGAACGTCACAGTTGTTTCATATATGTTAGGGTTGAAAATTGCTAACAGAATATTAAAATCTTGAACTAACGACATCTCTTGATGTTTGCTTAAAAACATTTGTAGATATATTAAAACTAAATATTTTTCAAATTGGTGTTTCTAATTTTCGCCACTGCGGCGCTACCATCGATTTATCATACATTTTGATTTATCACGTCTTTTGTATGGCAGAATGTTTTTTATAATTTACATCAAATGTCCGACACATATTCTAACTTTTTTGAATTGAAAACAAAAACTTAAGATATTAATCGATATGTTCATCATATTTTATGAAGTAACAGGATAAGTATATGTATAAAAAACTCATTTCTTAATTCATTAAAAACAGCGTTTGGCACGGATGATGTATGAAAATTATTTTGACTGCGACCCAAGGGATTATAGCAGCCAGGAAATAATTTTAAGACATGAGATGACCGAAGCATTTAATAATTTAGGAGCATTGGCAGTGTTGTATAGCAATATGCTTTACAATTGTATATAAAGATTATTTTAATTACTCTAGCAGATATTGAGACATGAGATATGGCTCAGATTTCAGTTTCTGTCGATCTCTAAATAATAACATTAAAATATTAAAATTGCACAATTAATTTAATTATTGCAAAAGTTGATTTTTTTATCTGGCAACTCTGATATGAGGCTCTCATCACAAACTTCCATTTTTCTTAACAAAATCCCCGCAAGCCAAACCTTGTTTACAAAACAAACCGAAAATAGATTTTTGTGTTGGTTAAACATTCCTTTATTATTGACATGGCTCGCACTCATAAAGAAAAGTTGTAAATCGATATCGCAATTGGCTGGTTTTAGGTTTCTCTGGAGCCTCATTGAAATATATAAAACGTTCAAATTCAATTTGGTGAGATTTGCTGTTGTAAAATGTAAAATTTGTGAGCGAAATAGTGAGAAAGCTCACCTGTCAGCACCCTCCTCGATCCATTGACAACCTCACCCGCTCCCCGCGCCCCTCACTCTGCACCGCACATGTCGGAGACCATAGACAACGCGGCGGACGAAGCCGTTGTCTATTGAAGAGCATTCAATTGGGAAAAAAATGAATTTAATTGTAAATATTGTCGAATAAATCAGTTGAAATATAAAAATTTAAAATAAAATAAAATAAATTTTAGTTTTGGTTTCATAAAAAATATTTGCAGTTAATTATTAAAGTTTTTCCAATAAAAATGTAATTTTATTATATTTATGTTAGTATTTACCATGCATTTTTTAGTCCGTATTTTGGTAACATCGAACTCGTATTATTTTTTATCGAATTTTCTTTAAATCGGGCTACTAAATTGTAGCTGGAAAATAAGCAAATAAGAACATTTAATGTTTGAGTTCAGAACGGACGAAATAAGAGCAGAACTACTAGTAAACTAAACAATGATTTTGGTGGGTGTAATATGATATGGTTTTGCTAGACATCCTTTAGTTTTAGTTAATAATGACTTACCGAAGGCGTTAGATAAATCAGAATCATAAAAAACAAAACCATACAAAAATCATCTAACGGCGTTTAATCGCACGATCATGGCGTAAGTTTTCATGCAAAACGTCCAATGTTGCACCCAATGTGTGGCAAGTTGCGCCGTCTTGTCGGAATCACATGTCTTCCATAGCAATATCTTCAATTTCGTGCCAAAATTAATCGGTTTTCATGAGCCTATATCGCTCACCATTGACCGTTACAGTCTGAACCTCATTGTTTTCAAACAAGTAAGGTGCAATGACGCCGCCTGACCACAATCACTTTCCTACCATGTAGAATGCCGACGAATCGACAATTCCGAGTATTTGGCCATACTTTCACTTACAGCAGAAATTTTCTCAGCTGAACGGACGCCATTATGATGCACAGGCCTTGTTCCAGTCCCTTCAAATTGTTCCACTACGTTGTGAATTGTTCGCTCAGTACGACAATAAAATCGACCATAATATTCCTGTAAATTTCGATACGCAGTTTGTTCAGAGTTGTTATTTATATAAAACAATTGAACAATTTTAATGCGTTGAGCCGTGGTTAAGCGATCCATTTTATAAATATGTTGTTGAAACTAACATTTGACACGTTGAATACGCGTGATTATTGACAGCTGTCTGATTTACAGTACTGCCAACATAGGAAACTCGAATTGGATCACCATTTATTTTATTTATTGCGTTGTAGTAGTTGGGTTGTGCAGTGTGCTGTTTAAAATTGTGGTGACGGTGACTATTTAAATAAACTCAAAAAAATTTAAACATATTTTATCACAAATCGTACTGGAACGCTTTCTGGTCAAAAAATATTTAAAACATATAAGTTCATGCATTTAATTTTTATATTTTTGTGTATTTTTGAAGGAATAGAAAAACTGTTGTTTTAATTTGCAGCAAAATTATTATCAGGGTTATTCGTTTAATTAATTTATAATATAGTACAGTAAAATGTAAAAATTCCATTAAAAATATGAAATAATGTATTTTGTTCTTAGCATCAACCCAGATAAATAAATATAAAAAACATTAATTTATTTTCATAATTGTATATTATAAACCTAATTTGTGAGTTAACGTGTGAATTATACCCATTACTTTATTGCATTTTTTGTACTAGTAATTCATATGTGGTTTTCATAATGGCGTTTTTTATAGCCTTCTAAAATTAATACACCAGTTATGTTCACAACATGCAAATATTAAATTTCACCAAATCGTCACGATGCAAAAATAAAATTAACACAAGCATATTCAGCGGCATATTAAATTGCAAACTTTCAAACGCCATGACCGCAACTCTGGCGTTTGTTTATTATATAAATTGCACGTTACATACGATTTTTGCTAACAATAATTTCTGTGTTAGTAAAAAAACGTATACATATACGTTATGCATTACGTCTTTCCGTTTTGAAACACTGTGTGCGCGAAGAAGAAATAATGAAAAACGGCAACAAACTGATATGCAGACGGAAACTGCCAGCTTGCGTAATTTTTTTTATACATTTAACGCTGATGATTCTTGAAAAGAAAATATTTCATGGGTTTTTCATATCGCCGACACGGTGCTTGGTCGCAAAAACGTACCGCAAAAATACCATCTTTACGTGAAATGCAACTTTCTTTGCGTTTTGCAACGGAGAGATTGCAAATTGATTTAAGATGGCCATCGAACGTGAGGTGATGATGATCGCCATGTTGTTTTTTGCGGTTAATTTGAGTCGAATTGAATAATCAAAAATATTACACCAACTGTATTTTTAATAATTAAAAATATTATTTCAAAAATCTTTCGTGACGTATGTAAAGTTATATTTTCTAGAAAAATAGCAATAAAACATATGTACATACTATACAATTATTGTGAACATTTAATTGACATATAGCTTATGAAAAGATTACTAATTGGGTAAAATGAAAGGTTCAATACCTTTGAAGTATTTGATGCTATTTTTTATGTTAATCCTGGTTGATCTAAGAACATATTTAAAATATATTTTATACACTTTTCAGGCAAATAATTTGCTTCTAGGATTTTTTTCTATCAAAACCTGATATTAATAGTAATTTTAAAGTACCACAATTTGATTCAATGGTCTATCGAAGCATTTTTTTTATGCTCGTTCTATGTATTGTAAATTTTTTTCAACAAAGAAAAAGTACAGATAAATCTATAATTTATTTAATATTTGATTAGCCACTTTCAATCCTTTCTTTATTTCATATAATTGTTAACATGGCAAATTTATTAAATTGGCCTTTAATAAGCACCTTGTACCAGCAAAAATAAGTAACAAAAAAACATAAAATAAAATTTCCTACCGTGTTCTTGAAGATGAGAAAAATATTAATTTTTACACAGCACCAAAAAATGTATCGACATTTAAATTTAAATTTTATTATTTTTCATCGGTTATTTCAGGGGCCCCTTCACCTTGAGTCCGGTGCATGTGCACCTATTGCATCTAACTATGACACATATAGCAATTTAAAAATATAAAATATTGTGAAAAAAAATATTACATAAAATAAATAATTTATTCTAAATAGATAATATGTTTTTCTTCGAGTTTCCATTGTAGATATAATAGTAAGAGTGTAAGGTGTGCAGCGTATTGCAGGGGTTTTGAACTATGTTTTATATTATAAGCAAAAAATAAAAGTATATATATATGTAACTATATACATTAGTGTAGTTAACCTATTTAATAATGAATACTTTGAAGCAAAATTTCATGGAGGGTTGGATAAGCGTTGTCGATGAAGATGGCAATGGATTGATGATGTAACGTAGTAATTTATTTATAATATATACGGTTTAATATATAATTGGAGATAAATAAAAATAAGCTCTATATTGTAGCATCAACGCTTCATGAAATATCTTAAGCTATAATTTTTTAAATACCTGCCGTTGTGCTATACATTTAGAATCACAGTTAATTGGTTGTAAGTTTTGCTGGTTATTAGAGTGGATAAAATAAAGTAAAGTTCTTGCATTTGCTTCTCTCTTTCTCTCTTTTTCTACCCGTCTGTCTCCCTTTGACTAAGTGTTACATATTTTATAATGCTGTTTCGCGACAGTTTGTGTGAATTGCAGATGAGGATGTCGGTGCGCCAATTGCATCACATCTTAGACCAACTTACGCCACTTTCGGCGATTGTTTGCAAGAGGTTACATGGCAATAGTCCTTTTTGCGAAGGGTAGAAAGCATTGTTTATTGCGTATCCTTTTAAAATATAAGTTTTTTTGTGTTTATGGGTGATTACGATTGATTAACATCTCAGGACAAATGATTATGTACCGAGCTCTATATTCTATTGTTAGAATTATTCTTGAGTCGAGTTGGTATTATCATATTTTTATTTGCTCGAACCCTCACAAAAAATAGGTTAATAAAAAATAATCGAAACATTTTACATAACAATATTAGTATATACAAATCACAAGCTCAATCAGCATTAGTATTTTCAGTAAGGTATCATTTTCTAAATACCAACGGCTTTTTTTAAATATTGTATTTTAAAACTTTAATTATATTATAATGCTTTTTAATGAAAAAAAATATTTTTCATCAGATTATAATAAATTGGTTTACATTTTAAAATCAGTTTAGTGTTTGTTTTGGTTTTATTTTATAAATATGATTTTTCAGTGTAATATTTTTTTCTTAAAAAATATTGCATTTTTTGTTATATTGCTCAATTTTGCAGCAAATATATTTATTATCTTAGTTATTATATAAAAATATATTCCGATTTAAAAAAAAATCGACAGCAAAACATATAATATAATTTAAAAAACAAAATCTATCATATCTAAAAAAATATTGTCAAGGAGACGCTAGTAACAATACAGTTCGAGTTTATTTTACAGTGATATTATTATACCAAGGAAGAAGATCATTGCGCTTTTCTCGATTATTATTCGCAGAATAATGGTAAATACGTTGCCAAAACCTCGGTAAAACCCTTGGACGTCCGCGAACCGAGATTGATACCCCTCCAACAGCCTCGGCACAACTGGCACACTGCTCATTGACATTTAGTATGGCTCAAGCAGCTCCAGTGAGAGCACAGCGTAACGCTTGTCGAATCGTTTCGCGGTAAAAGTTGTTGGTCTTTCAGTGTACCTACCAGCGGTGGGACATTCTCTTCATTAAATATGTATATTTACAAACATACCGAGCACCGAATGTGAAATCGCGCACCGAGAACCGTCGAATAACACAAATTTGGAACGATGTGAACTGTGTGTGAATTTGGTTGTTGTTGTGTTAAGGGATTATTACAATGTCAAAGAGGATCAGGGGAAGATAGGCTGTACATTCATTGGAACATAGAGTGAAAATGCGTTTTCATAATGTTGCGGTCGTGTTGTGGTTGGTTGTGTGCACATGGACGATGCGAGGAATCGGATGTGAGGTAGCTGAAGCTGAAAGCCAGCAGGAGGATGGAGTGGTCGAAGAGGACAAGAGCAACATCACAAGAAGTGCTGTTGGTGAGTTTTAATTTGACAATCTATGTTTTCACTAAACAACAACAACGGTTGGTTACTTTCAAGGTTGGAAATTCTTGTATTAGCCTATTTTCTAATCAATTACGTTAGCATAGTTCATGTTTAGTAGTGTTTGGTATAATTTATATAAAACTAAGAGCTTTGAGTTCATTATATTAAATTAAATTGAATATAAGATCAGGCTACTTTTAAGTAGACTTATCATATAAAAATTTATCTTTTAATATCTTTATTACAAAATATTTTAAATAAACTATATAGTTATAAATTTCAAAGTTGTAAATAAAATATTTAGTTTACTTTTAAATGCATTTGTTAAAATAATTTATTTCTATATGAAATAAATAATCATTAGCTTTGTAAAACCTCCATTACAAAATTTTAATTAAAATTTTATTAAAACAATATATAAATAGGAGCTTAAAGAAGACCTTCATTTTAAAATATTTTAAATAAATTACACGATAATGATTTTCAATTTTGTAAATAATATGAAGGCCAGATTACTTTTGAGTAGGTACACTTGCTTAAGCCTCGTGTATTTTATTTTTAAAACTAATTAAATTAGATGTAGTCTTATCAATGAATTAAATAACTCTTTAAAAAATACTTTATTTTAAAATATTTTCAGTAAATTATATGAAAATACTTGAAAGTAAATATATTAAATAATTTTTTATTATACAATAAGACCTAAATTATATTAGCATATTTTTATATTTGTGGCATATTTTATATACATATGTATATGTTTATTTTTATTAGACAATTAAACAAATTATTAAAAAAATAATCTTTAAAAGTAATATTTAGATAAAATATTATTTATCGTATTTGAAATAATTAATTAGGAAATAACTTTTATTTTAAACATATTAAAATTAACTATATAGATTTAATTTTGGTAAATACAATCAATCTAAAATTTGCTTGATTGTATTTACCATTTGCCATTTGCTTTTTATAGTTCATATCTTATTTAAAATCATCAACTAAATATAGCGTTTATAATATTGATTATTTTATTGTCTATTTGAAGTATTTTTTTATTATAATGAAGTGTTAAAGTAATCAATTTTCTTCTAGATTAAAAAATAGTATCCAATAATATAATTGACTTGTGTTGAATTTATCAGCAATTTATTAAAAAATATTTGATTTGCTTTTGCGGAAAAATTAAATCGCAATAAATATTTTTAGTGTTATATAATTATAAGCTTATAAAATCAATATTTTCATATATATTTTAAATTAGCAAATACTTCATGTAGTTTTATTGATTTTTAGCATTCTATAAATAAATATATATTTATCATAATATTTATATTAGGCAATCTCAAAATCAATGTCGATTTTTTAATGAAAAAAATCACGTTTAATGTTTATTCTTATTTACATTTTCCCATCTCTCGGTGATTTTTTAAATTCCATTAGATGATGCAAAAATTTATATGATGATGCAAAAATTTTCGATAGTCTCTTTTTACATCATCTGCATTTTAATTTTCCTCCACTTCGGAAGTGTTTTATTGATCAAAATAAACGGTAGTTGAAAGGAACAAGGTCTGAAGAATAAAGTGGATGGGATAAAATATTCTAGCTAAGTTCCTTGATTTCGTCGAGGGCAATTTCGCCAAATGTGGATGTGCATTGTCGTGCTATTCAATTTCTGTTGATAAGTGCAGGAATATTTTTTATTTTCTTGTGAAAATGATCTAGCTGATCACAATAGCAGCTTGCTGTTAGTTTTTTGGCCAAGCTTAAGAGTTTTACAATCCGTAATTCATTTGCAATACATAAAAAATATTTTTTTACAGCGAGCCCGGTTGCTAGTAAAAATATAAATAAATTGCAATTATTTGATTAATTAGCAAAGGTTAGAAATTTTCAATAAATTTATAAACATAAATTTGGAGGATAAACTTGTAAGTTAATTATTAATCTATTTTTTCAAGTATTCATTACTTTATTTTCAATTTACAATAATTATTATATTAGGAATTAATAAACGATTGGTAATATTCTGTTGATTGAATAATTACGCTTTGATTTCAATCATTCATTAATGGTGGCAATAAAAGGGTTGAAGTGGCTTATTAATAGCTGTTCAATAACAAGTTTTTAATGATCATTAATCATTACTACTACAATAGACGTTTGTTATTATTATTATTATATACGATATATAACTTTCACAGCTGAAGAAGCGTGAACTTTCCGTTTTAACGTTTTCACCAAATCACTACTATTGACCTTTAACAGGCTGACTTTCATATAATGATTCTATATAGTCAAACATATTATAATAAATTAGTTTGAAATTATGATAATACGATTAACAATAAATTGCATTGCCTTGTAGCTGCCCACTGAGTTCTTTGTTTGACTTGCACATATTTCACTTGGCAACCTGTCGTGATATTATTTTACACCTGCATTCTATGCTACATATTATACTATAATAAATAAAAATATATATTTCATTTGAATAATACGATATAAATAAAATTTATTGTTTATTTGCAGGCACTCGGGTTTGTTTCTTAACCGATCGTCGATGTCTTTTAGCACGTTTAGATCATTAATGTTTTATTTTTATGTAACATATTTTTGTATTGTTAAGCAATAATTTATTGAATCAATTAAACATGATTTGGTTAATTTTAAAATTCAGGGCCGCCTCCGTTCTGGCCTTTTATTTTTGACGGTCCGGCCCTGAAAATCGATTTTCACATTCTCCATTGTACGAGTATTTTACGCACATTTAATATAAATTTGACTGCAAAAAAGGTCAATACTTTTTCTCACGTGCTTTATGGTATTATAGAGGACTCTATTTGTATTGTTACATAGAATTATGTTATGTAAGATTGGGTAGAAAAAATAGAACACAGCTCAATCATCCATCACAGACCATTACGCGTTATGTAACAGGTGTGATTAATTGAAGAGGATTAATCTCGGTTTTTATGTGTAATTACGTTTTGAGATTTATTATATCGCATTATGGCCGCGTGTGATGAATAAAGAATGTATTTTGGTGTAGTACTGGCGTGGGAAGTGTGATATTCTAGTATTAACATCATTTTTTTTGTGAAATTCTTCTCAATATGACATCATTATGAAAATAAGTAATGTTTGTTTATTGTGTGAAATTGGTGGCAGTATATCAGAAATTTATTTTTATTTTACTAAATATGTTTTTATAATATATAATATTAGTAGTCAGTTCAAAAAATACTTATGATGCTTTCAAGTATTCATATAGTTTATAATGCACTAGATATATATTAACATGAATAGCTAATCATTTAGTTTGACTTTATATAATTAATACCTGTTAAATTAGCATTTCGAAGTATTAGTTTAATTGTTACTTATATCCCACTGATTTATAAAAGGGAAATCCAGAAGTAATGATATTTTTTTTGTATACATTATAGTTTTCATCGTTTTAAATAACCTTCTTCCACATTACTAATAAATTACTACTATCCTTTTTGTAATTTTTTAGAAATAAAACAAGCAAAAAGAGCCGATTTCACTGGTTAATTCATTTTTTTTCAGGGATAAAATCTGCATCCAAGGTTGCAGATTTTATCGAAAATCAATGTTGGAGAACATTGTTTTGGCTATTCACTAAACATAGCTTTTTTTCACTCAATGCAACACTCAATCGAATTAAACTTTTACTATACACTTCTGTATTCACTGTTTTACCTTGTTTAAACACTTTAAAATAAACATTTCCTTTAGAATTTCACGATGCATAAAGAAAAGCATTTTTAGGGTGCAATCCAGATTTAGAGATTTAAATTACCCTTTTTATGAACCCCATTTTTTATTCCAAGTGTTCTGATTTTGTAGAAATAGCTGTAATTATTTCATTCACGTGGAACCCAAAACCCGTTCTTTTTGACTCTTGCCAATATTTTTTAAGCGCCTTCAGGTAGTAGATTACGAAGTACCGATCTTGTTTGATTATTCTTCTATGCTTAGTGTAACATATGCTTCATTTTCAGCTCATATGACTATTTCGTCCCCCAAGTTGTGTGGCCCAAAAAACCAAAAACACCAAATTTATTTCTTTAAATCATTTCTGGCATTGTATGATTTCCAATATGCTTCCATTTTTTTTTGTAGTGACTGTTTTTTTATATGAAATTCATATAATATGTAGCTTTATAGAATTTATATAAGTAGCTATAAAGACTTTATTTCTCCCATCATTCCCCGATGAGGTAAAATGGTATTTACTAGCTATTAAACATATGTAGATCAATGTTAATAAAAATATGTGTTTATTACTCAAGGAAATCTGTGTTCAAAAATGTATTTAATCATTCGTGTTCTTTGATTAGATTTCCAAACAACAGGTAGCAATGTTTTAGATATATTCCTTAAGGTCATTATGTTTTTTCTGTGGTAAATTAAAAATGGCTGGAATTTATCCTAGTAGCATTTATTCCAAGTTAGCTTATCTTCATGTACTTTAAAACTTGGAAATATTCTAGTTGAGATATGCATAACTGATTTAGATTTTTTTCTTTGACTTTTTTTGTTATCCTGTTATGTACTTTAAATGCTATTTTATATAGACATATGCACAACTTGACAAAGCACAGTGAAATTAAATAACAATGATTTTTTAAATAGTATGAATAATAACTGCACTTAAAAGAGTTTTGAGAGAATCTCATTTTGATACGAAAGTCGCGCGAATAAGTTTTTATTCAGAACTATTATAATCCTTGTTCACTAGACAGAAGTACATCCATAAATATAGTTATAAAGTTAAATTTGGATGATGTTATATCTCATTTTAATATGAAAGTCGCATAAGTGTTATATTATGCATACGTATTTGGGAATAACGACTTTTACTTAATGTAAATCTTTATTATAATATAGATGAATACAAATGTATGTAAATGCTTCCAAAAAAGTTTTATTGTTATGGTCGAACACAGTTGAATGAATTATTAATTGCATTTAAAAAGTAACGAGTGATTTTTGCATCATTTTACAATTAAATTAACAATTGGAAATTATTATAATGTCTGTTGTATAAATATGAAATAATCATATTTATGGAAGCCAGCAATTAAATTGTATTTAATTATGTTATTATAATAGAATCTCGCATAATTGTTTAAATTATATGTGATTCTTTTCATTGTATCAATGTCAGGCAATGGCATAACGGCTGATTAGTGCAAATTATATAAAATTAGCCTCAATCATTTCTATATTTTTTTAATCATTCCATAGGAACTACACATCATGTCAAACCCATTGTCGTTCCCTCGAAACGGTCACTGGTCACGATGACACAACTGCGGTAGAATCGATTGCTATTTACAGAATAGTTTAATGTATATGCCATAAAATAATAATAATGCACACATAATAAATCACAAAACTAGGCGTCGTTAACGTTTTCCACACAAAACGTGATAATCGAAGCTGTTTTTTTAGTATACGCATGTTTAACACAATTGGGTCATGTTGGTTTTTGACAATGAAACACGTAATTATGAGGTGTGATACCAAAATTCGATAATTGTATGCGGTGGGTTTTCACAATCGAAACAAGAACGTTTTCGGTATTCAAATCGCGCATTGTAATTTGTAACGTGGGAGAAATTAAACGGAAAAAATGTTACGAAACTGTGTATCGAAAATCGAACTGTTTCGTGAATATTGGTAATTCAATGTAAAAATTTTAGATGAAAAAAGATATAAGCTATTGAAAATAGAACGATTTTCTTATGCAGTTAAATTGCACGCGTTTGCGTGCTGATAATTGTGTAAATTTATGAAAAAATATGTTTATAACACACGTACGTGTTAAAATTTTGTTAATATTCAACAATTTTTTTATTCGATTGGAGTTTTTTAGGCGTGTTATATAAAAATGAGCTAAATGTTGAAAAAACGCAGTTTCTCTGTTATTCATGTATTTATATACAAATATTTGAAATTAAAAATACAGTTAAATATTACTAGAATGAGTATTAATTATACTGTTGCAAAAAGATTCCTGTCACTTTATAAGTTAATATAATCTATATGACGCGAACAAATAATGATTAGACTTTACTAAGATCACAAGAAAGTATTTTATAAAAAATATTAGACAATTTACAATTTGTTTTAGTATTTTATAAAATAAAAAAATAATAACAATTAAAAAAATGATGTTCTATTAAGACTGAGATCTTGAACAAAATAAAATTAATAATTTATTCTAAATATTATTTTATTGTTATATTATTTTTTTATAAATTTATGTAATGTATATTTTTTAATAGATTTTTAATCTGATATGCAGAATTGATATAAAATTAGATTTATTAAGTCTATTTACATTTTTTGATTTATCAAATTATGTAGGAAAAATATGTTTTTGATTTGCTTATCTGAAAACCTTGTGTTACTTTATGTACATCGTAATATACTATGTGTAGTTAAATCTCTGTTTGAATATAGCAAAATATTACACTTGTAGAATTCACAAACTATATCGCTCCATGTAGTACAGAAATACAGAAATGTCTAAAAATGTAAATGATTTTTTTCAGAAAAATTAAAAATTAATAAATTTTTTAAAGGGTTACTCAAAAAATTAGATAAGTTAAAAGCCAATATTTTGTGCACGTTTTTCTTTTAACCAGGCTTAAACTTACAAAAAAAAAATATTTTGGAATTTTTTATAGTTAATAAAAATTTTTAGGCTTAATTTTCAGAAGTTTTTTTTTTGCACTCGACGAATTTTGCTATAGTCAAACAGAATATTGCTATAGTTAAAAAAGCGGTTAACAGAAGCATTTGTATTTGCAAAAAATAATTAAAATAAAAAAATCAATTCAATAGTAAATTAAGAAAACGTAGATAAGATTTTAATAGTTATTAAAAATAAATAAATTTATTATTCATTTTTATATTTTTATTACAAAAATAATAAAAAAAATTATGTTTAACTAGGTTTTCTGGTTTCTCAAAAAATAAAATCTCTTATTTTTCTTCTTGATTTTATCAAAAATTCTCAATAAATTTTGATAAATAACAACATATATGATATATAGTATTTGATAATAATTGTAGATAACTTTATATATATATATATATATATATATATATATATATATATATATATATATATATATATATATATATATATAAATATCTGTACCATTATTTGCCATTAACATCTGGCACTTGGGCACCTTTTCTTATGCCGTATTATAAAAAATGCAGCGGTTGTAAATTATTTAAAAATATTAGTACAAATGTATTTTTTAACAAAATAAGGCTCTATAAAAATTCTCAAAAAAACAAAAAATTTTCTTCAAAATGAGAATTATTGATTTGCTATTTTTATTAAGAAATTTTTGTGTAAATTGTATTTAATTAGACATATTTTGCTTGTTTGATAATAATTTATGTATTGTTAATTTAATAATTAGAAAGAAAAATATTTTCATAAAATTTTATATTAAAAATAATAATTACTATTTCACATTATCTAGTTAATTATTTAAAAATAGGATCATAAATTGCAAGTAAAAGACATTAATTGTTATTAAATACTTTTACATGACTATACATGTCTACTAATATAGTAGCAAATAGCATATTAATATATAAAGTGAATAATATTTTAAGATCTTTAATACATATATGATATTTATGTATTTTTAATCATACAATATAGTTTTTTACTGTCTTAGTAATTTATTGATATATTAAATTAATATCTAATTGAAACATAAACCCATGATTCACACACGTAAAAAACAAATCATTTTTGTTGACTCTTATGGATTTTCCCGAGAATTTCTCGTTCCGACTGTCATATTCTCGGAACATGAGAACAATATTTGCAAAAATTGCAATGCCTTATTGTGTTTAAGCGCAAGAAAGGTCAATAGATCCATAATTCGTGACAGTTGTATAGACGAAACGTTATATTTATGCACGTCCGTGTCAAGGCAAACTCGAAGCATTTCATTAATCATAATATTATAATAACATTATAATAAACGTGTGTGAGCATAGGGGGTCATAAGGTGAAAGTCATGAGAGCCATTTTTTCTTAGATTCACAAACGTAACAACTATATTTTACTACTTTCTAGATCGGTGCGTGCATAATTTTTTAAGAAAATGACATTTTCTTTTATGTTGAAAACACTTTTTTGACATATCAAACTAAGCTTTCCCATCTTAAATTATGATTAATTAACGTTTTTCTTTTGTAATTGCATTATTAATTACTATTCGCTCGCCTTAGACTTTGACAATGTAAAGCAGTCGATTTCGAAACAATGTCACAACAATGCCTGGTAGGAAAAATGTAAATATGTAACGTTCAATGAAAAGAAGTGAATTTCACCTGAGAACCAAGTGTTTCAATCTTTTGCAAACGACTTATTTTTTTCTCTTCCACTTCTTTATAAACGTTGTTTAAGCGCTCGTGTCGTTGCTCTTTTTGCCGCAATTTCTACATATGTAAAAAAATAATAAGTTTTGCGAAACGAATGATACGCGGAATCGCGTTCTCACGAGCATTAGATCAATTATACATTGACCTTTGTATATGAAAGCGTATAAAAATATGATTATGACGAGAAAGATTGATTTGTTTTGGTTTGTTTATTATACATCGTGAAAAAACTTTCTATACATTAATATGATCTAATCCTTTTTTTATTGACTGAATGACACGTTAATGCACAAATTGATATACTGTATTATGTAATATCATCAGATATGATTTATATAAATATCACGATGGAGCATATACTCACACCCAAATAAAAGATCAGTTCGTGACTGACCTGACACTCACTGGAGTTGCTTCACTTCTTGTTTGAGACGTTTGATCTTTGGAAAACAAATAATGCGAGTGACTGAAAAATTCGCATATGTCGTTTTAGAATTTTTTTTTTGATTTTACGAATAAATATAAATTAATATTAATTATATATTTATTCTTATTATCTTTAATATTATTTTTGATAATATATTTTAGTAGCAAAACTTAAATGTTAGTAAAAAATAACAATGAACGCAAAAGTATTTTTTATTATACATAATAATTATTACACAAATTTATTTTTGGGTTTTATTATTAATTATTGTAAAAATTAAATTATATTTTTAATTTAATTATTTAAAAAGATTTAATATATTTAAAAAAAATAACAATTATGGAATTGTATTATTTAATTACCACTATGCAACAAAATGTAGATAATAGTAGAATTTGCATTAAACAAATATCTAAAAGTAAATTAAAATTATGTAAAAAATGAGTTTGATAATTAATTATGAAATGTAGATTACAGTTTCAAAGTCAATTGTTATTTCCTGTAAGATAAACAATAAAATTAATTCACTGCTGATTTTATCTGATTTAATATTTTTACCATACAATTAAAATGCAGTTGCAATATGTGACAAATATAAATTTAAATATCATTTAATATTATATAAATGGGTCAGTGAATCTATATTTCTCAGTATATTTATATTTTCACAAGTATATAATTAATTTAACTGTTTTAGTGAAATTATTTACGAATAAATTTTCATTGGTAGATATGTATATATTTTTAGTAGCAAAAATATAATTTAACTGATTGGAGTTAGTGAAATTTTATGCTGCTCCAATCAATCTATAAAATATATTCTATGATATTGGAATTCTTTTTTGTTAAATATGTATAGATACACATCTTTACTCTTCATTTTATTATTTGAAAAAAAATAATTTGCACCAAAATTTAGGATGGCAGAATTTTTACTAAGTAAATAATTTAAAGAAAAATGCATTTTATATGAATTTATTAAAAAAAATTACCAACTATCGCCACTATAAAGTGGTATGTGATTTTTAAGTACCTGACAATGTCAAAGATGGTTTAAAAAATGTGGGAGACCAGAAAATATGTCCTATAGCTTCTGAAATGGGAACAAATCCTATTCAAACTATCCATCAGCTGGTGAAGAAACTAAACCAGTCCAATACATTAGTGCATAGACACATTCAAAATATTAGAAAGGCTTAGAGATGTATGGGTTAAACCCAAACTGAGAAAAAACAACATGTTGGCGCGTATCCGCATATCCCAAGTGTTTCTGGATCTTGATACTGAGTTGACTTTTCTCGATCATTTGATAACTGATGATGAGAAGTGGGTGATGTACGACAACTGTTATTCAAAGGTCAAGTAGCAAAACCTACTTCAAATCCTGGACTATTTTGTGTATATAGTGAAATTTCAAAGGGACTGTGCATTACGACACTTAAGGTTGACTAAACAATAATATCAAGCTTCTATTGTGATAAGCTGGATTGTTTGAATGAGGAAGTAAAAAAGGCATACACTTTTCAACAGAAGTCTAATAGTTCTACAGCACTACAATACATGGAAGGTTTTATCAAGACCTTGCTCTTTCCGTCTACCATTTATTTCTATAAAAATATTCGAAATGCAATGTGAATAGGGAGCTATCGGAATATTTGGAATTAAAAAAATGTCAAAAATGTATGAGAAGGTTATATCTTAAAAAAATTATAATTTGAATCATCAGTAAATAGCTAAAAACTGATTTTTTAACTTCATTAAAAAAACATTTATTTTATATAGAATTTTAAATTAAAATTTATCATATAAAATGCTTATTTATTTTTTATTGTAGTGATGTAAATAATATATTGCTTAAATATTACATATGTATAGAATTTTTGTTATAGTCAAAGTTGAGACATGTGTTTAAACAATGTTTTGTTAAGATTATATTTGTTCACATTTATTTTTACAAAATATTGGTTTTGCTTTAAATTATACGTAAAAATCTGTACAGTTTTTGTGTCATCGAAGAGTATATAAAATAATTTATACTTCACATATCTAATAATCGTCTACAAAAGAGACAGAAATAAATTCAATACATATAAATCTTTATAGCAAAAAATGTGTCATTTTGTGTATTATTCCATGTTTCATTATTACAAATCACACCTATTAGTAAAAATGTATCTTTATGCCATTTTTTTGTTTTTATGTGTTATTTAAAATAGAGTAGTAGAGTTTTAAGCTATTTTACAATACATATTTTTTACTATAATACATTAATAAAAAAAAAACACCAAGAGAAAAATTCTTTTCTATATTTTGATAGATACATAAATATTTTATAAAAACTTTCTCATAGCAGTATTTATGTAATTATTTAAATGTAAAATATGAATCACTTTTAATAGACACATAATAGTATTGAATATAGCGAAATCGTTTCATATATTATACGCCAACCTGTAGTAGGTTGTGTTATCGAATATGACTTTTCGTCGTATATTTCCAGTAATCTGACCACTTTCACTCGATACCATTAGCCGGATATTCACGTCGAATCGAAGAGCATAAATACCAACGTACATACACATGTTTCTATATGCTTAACGCCAACGAACTCGCTGCTTAACCTTTCTCTGATCTCGACATTTCTAATTCTGGATCGAACTGTTACTTCACGCTTACCACATGCTCGATGTCGATAATTGTGCTAATCGATACGTGTGTACTGATCATTGTGCCGCATTATAGTAATTGGTGTAGATTTTTTATGCGATTCAAGGCTTTTCGTATTGATCGATTAGGCACAGATAGAATATTTGATTTGAAAGTGTATCCAAGACAAATATTATGGCATTGGATTTAGTTAATTGATTCTAAATTAATTTAACTAGGTTATTCTAGATAACTGTATTTTATTCTATAATAGTTGTATGTACATTCATCTTCATGGCTATTGATTATCAACATCCGCTGACTTGTTAGCTTTGATAATCCTGGGAAAATTGTCAAGGCGATTTTCATTATATTCAAATGCACAATTGTATATTTTTTCTTAAATCACTATATTAATGCCTTATAACAGTTGTGATTTTTCTTCACAATGAAACTATTCTCATAATATAATATAAAAGCTTAGAGAAATTTAAAATACGTATTTTCCTTGTGCAGGTAGACAATTGTATAGAAAGTTATCTTCTTTTTAATATCTTTAAATTATGACTGTCGTGACTAATTATTCAGCCGAGATCATTGATCCATTAACTTTTTTTGTTTTAGATGTATACCTAATGATCTTGGAATCGAAAAAACGCCTAATAATAAATAAAAAAATAGTATCTAGACAGTTTGATATATTATAATTTAACGACGTAACACTTCTCACAATTATTATATGTAATATAATATATTAATACGTAGTGATTGTATTTGTTTGCTACATACGGTATTTTGATGAATGGATTTAATCTGGAGCATGCATCTAGATTACCGTACATTTAAGTTTCTTCATATATTATAAATACGAGTTTCACTTAACAGATTTTCTATAATTTTTAAAGAAAATGATAAAAAATGATGTATTTTTATTTTAAAATAACACTAAAGGAATAAAAAATATTTACATAAATAAATACTTATTATTCACAGATTAGATTTTTTAAATCTCATGGATGAATATTATTAAGCAATTCCAAATATTTCTTATTTTAAACTATTCGATTATCGAATAATAAATTAAAAAATATTAGAAAGAACGGTTTTTTAATGAAGTATTTTACCAATAACCAATTTATTTTAAAATATTATTCTACAAAAAAAATCTGAATCAACAGATTTTATCAATCAGGGAAGATTTTAATATCATATTTATAAAAACTGATTTTCTGTGAATTAAATATTCGGAAAGATATTAAATTTTACTATTAAATTTTTACAATCTAGATTATGCTGTAGAGACTATCGATAGAAGTGTGTATATTGGTAGAATATGCAAAACAGTTTTTCATTCGAGAGCATTCATTTTTTTTCGCGTGATTCTCGTAGTGTGAGGCAGGCGCGTCGCCTTGTTCTCGTCGCTCAGTGCGTTTGGAATACACATGCCTTGTTTCTACCCCCGGAATGACCATAAATATCCTGTCTTATCTGTTATAAATATCTCAAATTTTGCAGCTATGCAGTCATCATTGATGATTTTTGGTATCCCATATTAAAATCTCTCGAAACATATTTTAATTTGACGAACCAATAAAACATAATTATAGACGGAACAAATGTGTATGGTTGATGTGGTTGCCGATTTCTTTTGTAAAATTCGTACAGCATACATGTGTATAAAAACAACTTACTCGAAACGAAATCTTCCATTGATACTTGTGGTATTATTTTGTTGTTATGTTTATAACGCACTCTTCAGATGTTAATCACAACTTTTGGGTACCCTTAATATATACACAAAAATATTGAACATTCAAATTCTATGCTAGCCAATGAAAAAGTCTACAGGTACACAATATTAACTCGGAAAAATGAATAATTTTTGAAACTTCGGCAATCACAAAGTGTTTATTCAGTATTTTGTTTGTCGACTATTAGTTGTTATGACCGTTATAATAGCATACATAAATAACGTAGCAAATAATGCAATAATACACAGCGGGGTTTTCAGACTTTTATTAATTAATTGAAATTTCTAAATATTTCATTAAAAATATTTTTATTATTGTTTAAAATTATTTCAGACAAATATTCTAATAATAAATTAGTAAAATGCATGCGAATTTATTCGGTATTAGGATATTAAAAAAATTGGATTGAAGTTAATAATATTAGGTATTAAAAAATATTAATTTATATTATTAAAAAGCTACTACAGTTCATAAATAATATTATGTATATACTATATTATTCTAACTTTTTTATTATATGTTAGATTTCAAGCGCTTTTTAAAGCTAAGGGTTGAAATTAAATTGCTATTCTTGAAACATATCATATGTACATCTTTCTATTTTAAGTCGTAAAGCTACCATGATGAATTCAGCTCAAATATCTCAAACTTTCTTTGCTAGGTTACCTATCTGATAGGAGAGAGTATAGGAAAACAGTTTTGCGAACTTCCCAAGGTTAGAGGAAGTGCTTGATCAAGATTGAGTTGCGATAAAAATTTCTCTGAATTATTAGAAAAAAAATATCTGCAAATAAACTTATTTCAAAGATAATTTTATTTTGATACTGAACTAACCAAGAATACACTCATTGATCTTGAGGTAAAAACTCTTAAAAAAATTTGGATTAGCCTGTAAGTTATATATATCTGTTTATCCACTAAGTCATCTTAATATGATTACAGTCCGTTTTTGAATATAATGGGCTACTTCATGTGTCTTTATCAATACTTTGTTGATGAAGGTTCGAATCATATTTATAAAAATTAGTGGTTTCGTGATCTAATTTAATCCATTGATTATTTATGTCGATGCAATTATGAACATTAATTAAAACAATTTATAAATACAGTTTAATTAAATACAGATAGTAATAAGCTTGCGTAAATGCAACATTTTTCCATTCGCTCTTTTAAAAGCAATGCACCTCGGAAAATATTTGTACTAAGCAAATGTTTTTCAATCTATACGACGCGTACGCTGCTAATTTTTGCACAACTGATTCAAAAATAGTTTGTTTCGACACCGAACCATTTAAAAAGTTGCAACTAACCACGCAACCATAAAACTTGGAGAAGTTTCGACTATTCACATTCGTCGTACATACTTTGCGGATAGTTAAATGCGTGAGCAAAGCCATTTAATATTCTAAGCTAGTCAACTTGCTCGCCGGAATTTCGCCGTATAGAATTTCAAAATAAAACATACAATGACCAATGGTTTGAGGTGCCAAGACATGCGCGAAACATTTAATTCTATAGGCGCTATGGTAATAACAATTCTTTGCGCATGACATAATAATAGCGTTGGGTGTGTCGAAAATGTTGGTTAAAACATTTAAAGTAAGTGATAATCGTACACGTCGTTTACGCCCGTGCAACGCTGTGAATAACTTTATTATCATTTCCGTGATGCAAGTCTATTTGATTGACTTTTAGAGCTTCTCTAAGATAGTTGGATGTAATAAAGTATTGCACATTGATATATTTAATGTCAGCTACGAGGAGCTGGTCTGGTTCGTAATATTCAATTTTAATATTTTATAATTTTTTTCTTGTTAATTGTTTTTATATTTTTTCGTGTGTATTTTAATAATACAATGTATTGTTTATTTTTGTGACCATAATAAGGTATTGTGGTAACCTGTTAGGATACGATGGTCTTAATATAATTTAAATAAATAAATATTATTGAATTATATTTTAACCTAGTTGTGTCCATATTTGATTTTAACACTGATGATGACTTATTTTCTGTATACTTCCAACAGATTATTAATTTTATTGGACAAACAACTGACGCTGATAAAACTTGATATGAAGTACATTATTTTATAGAGGTTTTTTGCAGTACATTAATATATTTTATATTACGCTTCGTATATATTTGTACTGTAAATAGTATATTTACATATATATTTATTAAAAATAATATTTTCGATTATTTGTTTTTATCTGTTCAAGTTTTCATACAGATTTTCTTGTAGCACTAAAAAAATTGCTTATATATATTTGTTCTTAAAACTACAAACAAATATTTTTCTTGGTTTTAGTATTTTTTTAATTAATGGATGATGGATTCAAAGTCAAACACCATTTCATGTTAGACAGAGTATAATACTTTAGCATTATGTATATATAATATTAAGTGCAATGACATTAATACAAGGTAAGCAAACAGTTTTTTTAAACATTATAGAAAATCATCACTTTAACTAATTAAAAATCAATTTGTTTCTGAAGCTAATCAAACAATTGAATATACATATATGTATTATACATACACACGTGTCTACTGCGTACCATAAGTTTCGTTGATTCTGCACAATGATCGATTGCTGTATTTTTTGTTAGCCAATCGATCACATCTGCTAAGCGAAACCAAAACATCTGTTCATACAATAAATTCTACGTATGTTTTAATTAACAGAGACAAACGTAAAGGAAGTATAAAAAATAGCTGATTTCACTTTGTATTCTACAACGCTTCAAGCAGTATATCTGATCGAATCAAAGAACGATAAAAATTGTTCAAGCTAACGATAACGATTTCGAAAAAAAATTATCGTCACGTGTCAGCGAAGTAATCTGTAACGTGAGCCTCTTCACAATGCTCAATTAAATGCATGCAATAAGGATTGATCCGATGAATAAACAATTTGCATAATATTATATCGATCATGCCTATTGAAGTGTTAAAAAATGAATTTATTCATATTTTTAACGTTATGCATAAAAATGCTAATTCGCGGTGATGATGGATGATTGTATATGGAATTTTGTTTTTGTATAAAAACAGCTTATCGATAAATGACATAATATGACATTTAGACTTTATACACGTTGCTGTATTTTAAGTATAGGATTGATAATGTTTGTGCTAGATTATTGAACAATAGAATAAGAGTAATCTGAACTGGCAATTGATTGTATTTTGTATATAATACATATAATAGAATATATTAGAATAATTTAAAAAATAGTATCTGAGTGACTGAAAGTAAATGTCAAAAAGGATCTTAATAATAGCAATTAAAGTAGCACCAGATGTAATAAAAAGTCTCATGAAGCAAGCATGATATGAAAGTACTTTCTATTGATGTATCAATGCTGGTTTTGAAAAAAATATTTTGTGATGAGCAATGCTATAAAAAACATAATTAAAAATATAATCTCAAAGCCTTTCTATAATTAAATATATACGATTATTCAGTATTAATTAAAAATATAATAAAGTTACTTGTAACTTTAAAGATTTTTATTCATTATATTAAAATTATATAATTATTTAATAGCCTTTATTCTACCTAATTTATTTAGGGAAGTTATAATTCATATTTTATACATTTTTATACAAAGCATACAGCTGAAACAGCAACTTATATTATTTGAGAATAATTTGCATTATTAATTGTATATTTCAATTAATTGTAAAATGACATTTATATTTTTTTTAGTATAAAATGTCTTAGATAAAGCATTTATATTAGTATTTTATGTATTGTATTATAGTTTTTAGTTAGGTCAAAAAATATAAATTAATACAAGGAATTGATCCTTTAAAGACATTCTTGAAACATCTGTCAAAAATACGATTTATAAAACAACTAAAATGATTCGCTCATTAAATTCCTATGATTTTTAGTACAAAACTAAATGTCAAAACGAATCTAAATTTTTGATTGTTACTTTTATATTTGTTTTTAATTTTTTTTAGTATCAAAGACCAGTGAAATCGAATCACCTATAAACCCTACTATTATTTAATTTCTGTCGATTCTAGAATATTGGAATAAGTGTAATTATAATTTTTATTTCAATTCTAGATTTTCCCAATATCACGGATTAATATTATAATAAATAATTAAAAGCTCGTGAACATTGACATATATTGATTGTAAGCTGTAATAGTTTATAATGATTAAATAGTTTTCACTGATTTACGACTTTGATTTGAGTCTGGTATCTGATTGTGTTTACCTAGTTGTAACTAAGGATTGTAATAATACCGGTATTGGCTGCTGTTTTCGCATGTTTTACCATGCACATTGATTAGCAAAATCAAAAGGTACTAGTACCATGTATTACCAGGCATCGTTTTAAGCAATGGTGGTATCGTTTTCAACGTTTTTCATATTTTTTTTCAGTAATACCGGTATTTTATTTTGAAATACCGGTTGTATCGAATTTAGATTTTTACCCCAATACCGGTATTACTGATATCAGTACTACCGGTATTGCAATTTCTAATGTGAGGTTTACAATAAAAATTTAAACAAAACATAAATACAGAAAAAAACAAGCAACAAATTTGATCCCTCGTTTCTTTAAAAAGTTATATACATGATGCCACTTGTTGTTATCTTGATAGTGTTATATTTTATTGTTATTAAAAGATGACTAGTAATTAATTTTATTTTTAGGCATATATAGTTTTACATCAAATAAAGTCAGGTCTAAAAAAAGCAGAATACTTTTTTATGTTTTTTTTATTAATAAATTAAATGCATGTATACCAATAAAACTAATGAAAAGTTAAATATTTACTGACCAATATTGTTAATAATTTTCACATGCTTGATATTTATCCTCTACTTCACAAATACAAATATCTAAGTGTCAGAATTAATGTAAAATATTAGCGATCAAAATAATAAACAACGTTTTATTTATTGCTTAATTTTTTTTGCAAATATGTAAATAATTAATTAATGTCATAATATATCACATTTAAAATTGACATGTCTAAAATTTATACTAGACGTCACATATGTTTTCAATGATTGTCGAGTGTCATCAGCATAGCTGATATTATTTATGATCTATTTATTTATATTTTATAGTTTGTTCTTTCATAATATCTTAAAAAATATGTAAGTTATTCGAATACTATCCCGCATCTATTTGCATAAAAGGATCTGTACTGTTCTTTTTACAGATTTATTCACGTATACTTTATCTTTTAACATATGCGCAAAGAATATGTTTGAGTTACTTTTATTTTTATAGAGAGGCTCTGTTATAATATGTTACTATTTTAGAGATGTGAGATTTTTATAACATCCACCAGAAATGTGAATGAAAAAGAGGAGTAAGACAGTGCATAATATTATTTATCGATATGAGGTTTTGAGTATATTTAGAGCCAATTCAAAGCGCAAGCTTTGACTTAATCTACATTATAGTTATTATTAAGGGGAAGTAAACCATGACCTTCGCTCCTTATCGAAGTTTTCTCGGATCATTTATCTTAATTTTGTTGACGATTGATATTTCAAAATTAAAAAAATACGTGTTAATTTATCTACATCATTTAAAGGAATGCTTTCTATTTTAATCTAATCGCGAGTAATTTACAGAAAACTAAAATTAATCATATTTATTTAAAATTTTGTTTAGTTGGCCCTTAATATTATCAAAGTCTAGTTTGATCAGAATCGCACACATTTGTTAAAAAAATCCGACATTTCATATGCACTAAGCAATTCTCAAAATTTATGGCATATCTCAGGCTGTCGCAATCATAGTGTTTTCTATTGCGGTGGATAAGAATCGTAAAGTTCGCCAAGCGAGCGACGATTTATTTGGCAACTCGTTCACGTTAAAAAGTTTTCGCACTCCTGCATCATGGCAAATAAAATGTTAATTTGCACTGCACCCAACCGTCCGTCGCGAAGCGTCTGTCTATCGCAGCACAAATGAGCGTTGAATCGTGAAGTTACACAATGCGGCCTATTTTTTCTCCCACTTCTTCAGTTTTGTTTGACTGTACCTCTGCACTAACTGTACTCGGACTTCCGGTGCTTCCGACGGCTCTAACAAAGGCTTGGCTTCTTCTATTATATAACAGGATTTTGACTGGTGACTGTGTATGGACGGTCAAAATTCACTTCGATATGAATATGTATATTGTTAGAATGGCAGTGTGCATATAAATATTGTAAATATAAATACAATGCTATGTGCATGAAATACTAAAACAGTTTCATGCACGTTGAAGGTTGAACGCTCTACTGTAGTTATTGTAATAGTCGTGTCAAATATGAACTTCAAGAAGATCACACTCAGGTCAATTGTACATCAGGCTCATGTTTAGATGTTTTGCAACTCGTGTTTATCAATTTTGTAACGTTTGTTTTATAAAAACATTATAGGTATATTGCTCAATTTTATAGAAATTTGAGTTAAAAGGTAAATTATATTTCAATCCACTTTTCACTAATTTGCTATTAGAATAAGTTACTAAAATGCCTTCTATATTCATCATCTATGAAATATATGTATAATTAACACATAATAAATTAAAAAAGCGTTATTATTATTCATAATTATTACTCGTTATTCGAATTTATTGTTGTATTTTATAAAATCCGTTTTATTTTTACTTGCATAAATATAATTTCACTCACTCAATAATTGTTTTACAATTTCACTGCTCATTATCAATAAAACTATTTGTCCAGAAACGGATGATCTGGTATTTTCACATGATCAGAGATTCACAGAATTGTGACGTCATATTGTTCGACAAAATACTGCAATATTAAAAATAAATTAAACCAAACCTAAGCGTAATATATTAAAATTTTAAGATTTAGTTCAAGTTGGGTTTGGTTATTTCGTTTAAGTTAGGTTAGGTTTGGGTTTAAACAGCAAATGGACGTTTTGCAGCTGTCAAATTGAGTTTCATAGACATTTCACTAGCGCCTATCAGTTAAATTTAATTTTCTTTAGTAGAAATATTACCGGTAAAAATATATTCGGATATGAATATCTACACTCAATATAAATTTTATTTGTTTTGACATGGTAATAATTTTTATTTATTTTAATCTTCCGTTGTGACCTGAGAGGCGTAAGCCCAATGCGTTACAATGCCGTAAATATGTACCAACTGGTTAAGTCAATCAGACATAATTAATACCTTCAAATAAATATTAACCATGGGACTTTTTCATTCTAGGCAATAATTTTTTTTTATCATTATAATAAGGTAAACTTTGCAATAATTATTAAAAAAAATGTTATTTCATTAGCGACTAACTTCAAAATGTCTTACATAGATTTGGATGTTTTTCAAAATAATAAATTATTTAGAAATAATAAAAATAAACTACTAAAAGTTTATTTCTATTATTTCTTGATGTGACCTAAATTTATTTACAATATTTTATATAATTATTTAATTTTACGTTCATATTATTATTTTAATTTTATAAGGCTAAATTAAATCTATTTATAAAATTTGTTACATTGCTGAGTCACTTGTCAATTGTTTAATTGACTACAGATTATTACCGAATTAGATTTTTTTAGATCAAAGATTACATTACATTTTTTATATTATAGCTGTATCCACAATTAATAAAAAATATATATTTTTGTATCTATTATGATATTAGCAACAAAATAAACTGAAACGATTCGTAATGCATTGCTATGCGGATATCTACTCTTAAAGTTTTTATTATTATTGTTATGCTAATTCAGAGAAATATGTTATAAAGATTATTTTAAACATAGTGGTTTATTGTGTATAGATATGCATCTATATAGCTTTCTGTGTACAATTGAAAGTTGTACAAACATAAATAAAGCAGATAAAAAATTAATTCGTACCGGTCTGCTATGATAACGCTTAATTTATTTAAATAACGCCTCGAGAAATGCCTTTTTTGCAGACCGAAAAAGAAATTTCTTCAAATGTTGACTTTCACTGACAAAAATCACGATGTCAAGCTGCGATTATGAAATTTCTCGATTAAGTATTCTTGAACATTATTAACAAAGACCGCAAAGCAAGATGGCATCTCACGCACTATGTAATATTAAAATAATGCTATTCGAAATTGAAATATTGTAAATACGAAAGTTACTGTAGAAGATGTTATCATAGTTAAATTATTTTTAACCACATTTTCATCAGATAAAAACACAGCTTATATGCTCTTCTTATTATAGTGATTAATGAATTAATTATATATCTCGAGTAAAGGATGAATTTATAATTGCTCGTTCATCGTTCAACTGCCGATCGCGTTTAGCGATTCGCCTTTAAAAAAATATAAAATTATACAAAACTTTCGTTTTGCCTCTTGGTCACGTTTGACGATGGCATACCATGATTGATGTCATCGGTTCGATGACATTTGACTGTGCGTGATGTACGCAGTCAAAGATTTGCATTGTGCAACACTATTGTTGACCCAACAATAGTGTAACTAAGTCCTAAACTTCTTGCTCAACATTGGCTTTAACAGCTAGTTCAAATCGATACGCAACGTAGTATGTTGGTAAAGAACAGAGAACATCAATTAATGTGCAGAAGTGCAGTTAGTTTAAACATAAACAATTCAGTTAAAACATAAACATTATGTAATAGGATTCAGAAAAGCAATTGTTTTTTCTGCTAAAGATATTTTCATTATATTTAAAGTAAAAATGGTTAATATCTTATCATAAGTTTTTATTAATAAATTTTAGCTTGTTAAAGATTATCTTTCTAAAGATGTTTTTAGAGAGTCAAAATTTCAGGGTGGCAAAAAAAATATTAAGCTTGTACATATTTACATATTAATAGCTATATATCAGTAAATATCTTAGATTTTACAAGCTACAGTTTAAGTTGCTCTATTTATCTATTAAGGATAATATAGGCAAAAATATGTAAATATGAATTAAAAATCATTCTTCGGATCTTCGTTTTATATATTTTCACTCTGACTAAATAGGATATCTAATCCTTTTTGTTTATTTCAAACAGTTATGTTATGTCGGAATATTATAATTTTATTGCTCATTTTATTTTTTCTTATCTTTTGATGAAATTTATCATTATGTGGTTGAGGACGAGAAAATATTAAATACAAAAAAAATATGAAAACCACAGCATGATGAGAAAATTAAAAAAAAAACAGTAACATTTTATAGCTAAGAAGACCAAATCATTTCTGGTGTCATAGGCTTTGTAGTTAGAGGTTCTCTAATGTAAAATAAATATGTATCTTTACAGTAAAAATATATACTGTATCCATACATTATTTGTGGTTTATGTATTTAAGAGTGCTCCTTATAATTGATGGTGTCTCAAAAATCTGCTGTTTAAAAATAAATCATAAATATCAAAGAAGGCAAATTATATGAGAAAACCATAAAAAATACAAAAACAACATTTGAAGAATTTTAAAATCTTTTATTGTAGACAAAAGCTATATTTTAGACAAAATTTTAATACTTCTTATATTTTAAATAAGTTTTTAAAAGTACAGGTACATCTCACAAAATATAGAACAAGGTGTTTAACATTAATTTCTCTTCTGTAATGCATCTGTTAAGTTACATATATGTATACAGAATGCAAAGATAGCTCTTTATATAAACACTAAATATATAAGAGTTAAAATTTATGATACATATTACTATTATTTATACTTTGAGTGAACACATAAAATAATGTGCACTTAGATGTATGTATATCGCATTGATGCTCGGCTTCGTTATGCGGAGCGCGTGTCACTTAAATAGTCATCGAATATCTGAATTTGTATTTGTATTCTATAGCCTTTTTGCTAGGAGCTTTGAGATACAATTCATTGCCATCTAGGCGGTATTGACAATCTGTTAATGTTCAGTGACTCAGCTGCAAGCTTTAGATTCGTGATCGCGTCCCTTATTCTTGCCTGTTGCGGCTTGAGAACGCTCCTCTTGAACGAGCCATACATCTTCTCAATGAGCTTTCCAATCACAAGATTCAGTGATGAAAAAAATACGTGTTATGGTGCTCATCTATGTTAAAATTATTTTTTGTATATAAAAAACATAAATAAAATAAGAAAAATAATATATTAGCAGTATAAATGCGTTTTAGTATTTTTTTATATATTGTACACAAACGATTAGAGACGATTTGCATAACTGCTGAATTTTCAAACAGTTTCGCTTACAATTTACCGGCTTTCAATTTTTATGAACCTCCATTGACATCAAATTGGTCGTTGAAATCTATAAACTAACATTTGCATACGTTTCTAAGAACTACGAAAATCAATTCGCACTCTTTTCCATTTCTACATATTCTAAAAAAGCAAACTATTACATGGTTTTATTTAATTTAGAATTCCCGTATGTCAATATTTCAAAATCGCATAGGTATAGTACTATTTTATGTAACACTAGAGAATATCTACAACTCATTTAAATACCTGATATTTACGACGGTAGAGTTTAGATTTTATATATATTATGTCGATGAAATAAAGATAAATAGGTTGTTTTATATAAACTAATTAGAAATTATATATATGGTAAAAAATATCATCCTTAAAATTATGTTATTATTAGGGTTAAAGATATTTAAAGAATCGACAGTAAAAACATGTACTTTTCATGGAAAAGCATACCATAAAAATTGCTTATATATATATAAAACCATAATGTACCTTTAATAAAATATTATTTAAGGCTTGAAAGTTGAATATATTTTCCATTATTTTCAAACGTGAATTTAATTTTAACATAAAACATATGTTTATGTAATTTCTACAATTCACCATTAAAAATATAGTGGTATGACCTTTACTTTCATTATTTCTTTATACATATTATTCTCTAATACTATATGATTAAACAAGTTTTTTTTGCGAAAATCTTAGATACTAAATCAAATCTTTAAGTCCATTGACTTTAGTTAACCGGTCACGCAGCTTTCTTTAAATTTCTCGATCAATTTGCAAGTCTGAAAATAACATCTAAAAAATTTGACCTCGGGCCTTTTTACGAATTTTTCACGGTTACTTGCACAGGACGACACTGGAAATTGACCGGAACTGCTTAGAAGGCACTTTCGCAATGTCAACGTGGGTCACGGAGGTTTTTGTATAAAAATATTTTTTAAGTGACGCTAATGGTTCATGAATAACGAGTTCAAAGGCATCGAGTTCCATTAGCAGCTTTCAAAAGTTAATAATAAAGCAATGTTCAGTTTAGTTACTTAGTGCTTTGTTATTTATAACCAGAACTAAATTAACGCATATATCATCTATAATATGATTTAGCAAATATTTAACACACATATGCATATCTTTAATTGTGATCATAATTAAAAAGCTTTGTTCCTTTGATACGTAACACTTTTCAACGCCTTATATTAATTACAGTTGCGATATCAATAATCGAATCAGTAGCTGACAACGTTTCTGAAGGTTGTATTTAAGTAATTTATTCAATTATTTCATATACATATATTTTTATACATAATCGTCTACTCACGATTGTGAATCTTGAGGTAATTATGTCTAAGGTAAGGAAGACCATGGACGTACCATTGTTTACTAAATAATTAAAAATAATTAGTAACACAAATTAAACACGTACGCTAACGACGTTCACGGAAATTGTTTTTTTTTTATTTTTATTATTATGCATATCGGAAAATTCAATGTTAACTCTATTCGCCATGAGTCATTCTCATTATTGATATGGGTTTATTATTTTTAAGTGAGACTAATGTGTGCTTAATTATGATTTTATATTTTAATTACGTGTATGATTGAAGTTTGTGTGTTTTGACATTTAAATGTCTTAGATAAACAGCGTGGAGAATCGATTACAAGAAAGTCAATATATAACTTTCCATGGTTGCGGATACTAATAACAGTTGTTCTTGTTTGCATACTGTGATTTATTTACGTGTGATTCTGGGCCTTGATTCTTAAGAATTTCTAATAAATTCGTTTCTATCCGGCAGCTGTTTTTCAGAAAGCAGTTTTATGGAAATTGGAAAACTGTAACCGATTGCCTCAACGTCGAACTGGTTTACAAAAATGGATATACGTGTGATCAATTAAGAAGTTTGCTATTAAAAAAAATCGATTATATAATAACAAATTTCAATGTAAAAAAATATGTCGTGCTGACATTTTAAAATTTAAGATGATGCCAGGTTTCGATTGAAAGAGCAGTTGGTTCTGGTTTTAGACAGTTTCAGTCAAAATATGTTATACGTTGACAGTTCATAACTGTAATTTATTTCTATTGAGTCAGCTCGATTATCTGTCAAATTACGATCGGTTTTTTTTTATGTATTTTTTATATGCTTTTAAGAATTCATCAATATAGTTTAGTTGGTAAAATAATACATACATCCCCGTTATGTGGTACTGGAAAAACAATGATTCCGGGCCTCATTGTATATATTTTTTAATATCGTAATATAATTTCTTGAATAAATAATAATAGGTTCTATGCTACAAATAAATATAAAAATCATCACAGTTGCGACATATTGTCTGAAATTATATTTTATGCAAAATATTTTAAATTAAAAATTATTAAAAATATTTACTTGATAATTCGTGTTTTCTTTGCTGCTCAGTGTTGCCATATAGTGAATTTCCAGTCCAGGTCAAAAGCAATTAAATCGTGCTATTGTGGTGAAAACGCTCGATTATCAAGCGTTTTTATAAAAATATTACGAGTTAAAATCGAATAAAGTACATCTAAACCGAATTTTGCCCAATAGTAGAGCGCAAAAACAATTATCACTTCTCAGAAGTCAAAAATCCACGTCAAAAGCAATAAAATCGTGCCGTCGCCGTCGCAGTGGAAACGCTCGTTACCGAGCGTTCCCACTGCGACGGCGCCGACACGATTTTATTGCTTTTGACGTGAATTTTTGCCTTCTGAGAAGTGATAATTGTTTTTGCGCTCTACTATTGACTAAAATTCGGTTTGAATATACTTTGATCAGCTCTCTTTTATTAGAAGTCCATTGTAATATCGGTAAGGATAGCTATCATATTTTTAAAACATAGTGTAAAATTGAAATGCAGGCAAACTATGGAGCAATATGTGAGATGCGATGTCTGCTTATTTTCCTCTAAGAGGCTTCGTTTGTATTTTGGACTTCACCTAATAATAGTTCTAAAACTATAATTAGTTTTAGAATTTTCATTAATTTAGATTTGGGTTTGAACAGCAAATGGACGTTTCGCAACTGTCAAACTAGGTTTCATACACATTTTATAGTAGCATATTATTGCCTAGTAGTTATATTATATTTTCGCTTATAGAAATATATATTTACTGGTGTAAATGTATTTGGACTTTACTAGTGAATATGTAAATTTACCAAAAAATACACATTTACTGTATCATATAAATAATGATAAGTATGTAAAAATGAAATAAATATAATTATAATAGCATCTGACAGATAATTTATGTTTTCACTGGTAAAAATATGTATCTATTGATGAAAATGTTTTTACTGAAATAACATATTTTAAAAAATATTTTTGGGACGGATTCGAGACTGTTTTTTTTTAGTTTTTTTTGGAATAACCACTTGAAACTGAATGTATTATTTATTTATTTTATTGCATTAAATCCAGTTGTCAAATTACTGATAATATAATCTATTAAAACATTTAATTGCTATAATTCAGCTGGTGCTGTTGTTGATTTTTCGTTATTTCTATGCTTCTTTCTTAGGTATTAAATCTGCATTTTTAGATCGAATACCTAAATTTACTGCTATTAACTTACATTCGTTGAATATTTCCTCTCATGTCCAATATTTTTTAAACGTTTAAAAGGCAAGAAAGTCAACAATAATTTGCAAACAAATTTTAATACAAATGAAGCGGCGTCAAAAAACTACAATCTGTCCTTTTGAATAATAATGTTGATTGTGAAAGTTCTACATAGAAAGTGTGTACTTTTGAAGGCAATGTTCCATTCTTTAATTTCTTGTATGTATAAAAAGGGTTGAAGGAACTTATACCTGTAATACATCAGTACATACATCTCAAAAAACCGTAGTTTAGTTCAGATTCATTATTTGAGATTGATTTACCCTTTTTTTGTAAATATATTTTTGCTATGGGTTTTTACAGAGTGGGGCCTCTCAAAGAAACGGCCTCTAGGAATTTGTCCCATCTCCCCTCCTTTTTATCTGTTAATAAACGATTCAATTTTTGTTGAAAAAAAAGATTGAATCGATTACAAAAAAATGCAGAAAAGTTGTAGATTATTTTACACATTAATCATTTTTTAATTAAAAAAAAATATATACACTCTATGAAATAGTACGTATCTTATTCTTAAATGTCTGTCTAAAATAAAAATAGCTGCAGTAGATCTTTATAGCTTTTAAAAATTGGGATAAAACTTGCAACAGATTGAGATTCGATAAAATATTAAGTAGCATTTTTAAAATATTTTTTATTTTATCATTTCAATAGCTGGAAAAATATTTTTTATATAAATTTCATCAACTTTTTTTGAATATTCTGTTTCGACTTCTCGAGAAAAAGTCATCTATTGATTGATGTGTTTATAAACGCTGTAGCGTTTTTGATTGACAACGGTAGTATTAAAATATACTTTGGTTATAGTTACTCTTCCAACACATAACAATAAAAATAATGTTTTAAATTGATTCATTTTTAAAGATACACAAAAATGGCGTATTAATAAAATATTCATAACATATTGACGTCATTGATATTTTTCAAAGTCGTCCAAAATATGTGCATATGTATATCATTTTGTATAAAATATTTTTTTTAATGCGGAAACAAAGAAGCGTTTGTGTAAAAATTTCACACGTTTCCTCGCGTTCCTTGGTGGCAATTTCACGCTTCAAAGAATTGCTACTGCATTCTAAGATGACTGATTCATCTTTACTTCGGCACAACGAAGTGGAAGTAAAAAAGTGTTTCATCGCTAATTCGTCTTCCACATAATTTAACCGACATCCTCGGCTGCTGATTTAAAATAACGCGGAACCACGTTTTGTACATATTTCAATAAGCGGAAATTCATCTTCAAGGCATTTCGTGATTTTCCAACTCAAGATTTTCATATTTTACATTAATCGCGGTAATTTATTCATTAAATATGTATAGAACGGAAAATTTCTAATGAAACGTTAAAAAATTAGGACAGGCGTGATAACTATACCATAACCGATCACCATTGTATGCGAAATTGTCACTATTGTGCCCAAAAGGCGTTTATTGCCAATAGCAATAACGAAAAAACGCCAGACGGTGGGTATGTGTAAAAATTTCTAAATGGTGTGTATAATTTCAAAATATGCATGCCGCGAGTACAATAGAAAATCTCTTTATAGTAGAGAGATTTAAGTTAACCGTGACGTTTGTTTATAAGAGTTAACGTAACGTAACGGACCGTAAAGAGGGCATTTTCATATTTTGCACCTTTCGAGATTTTTTAACGCTCATTGTAGAAACGCGAAAAAAATTTAATTTGAGGTCAAATACAGCATGTGCTAACTAAAATACAGTTTAAACCTTGATTTTTGTGATAAAATTATGTAGAAATTTAGTATTAAATTTCATAGTAATTAAAATACACTTTACTTAATAACTAATCATTGCTGCAGTTAGAACAATATTTGTATATGTTTAATGTAAAAAAAGATTATTATTTAAACCATCAAACTCTTGTTATATTAAAAAAATATTCTTAAAACTAAATATAAAGTAAAAAATTTGATTCACACAGACTATTTTAGCGAATACTTTTGAAGATTTTAATTATGATTAGCGCATTTTTCCGAGTCTTATAAATGAGAATAATAAATAAAAAATGTCTGTAATCACACAAGTTTTTTCTGAGTAATAATCAAATTTATTTATAGTACAAGCTTTGCCTAGGATAGATTATTTATTCATTATAATCAATTTTATTGATCCTGTTATCACAATTTCATTTCAATACTTAGCTATATACAATATTTTTAGTCAGATAGACACATGTTTTTTTCTGTTTTATAGTATAGATATTGAGATAATAACCATATATAAAGCCAAGCTATGTTTAATATGTATACTATAAATATCACATTCGAGTTTTCTAATACTTTTACAATAAAAATTAGGCGTAAATATATTTATTATAGTTTATATTAGTAAATATTTATGGTATTATATGTGCTATAAGCATATGTATTTTACCCAGCAAAAGTTATAATAAATTAATACAATAAATTTCATGAATATACTGGTTTATATTTCGATTGCTTTCAGATGCACTTAAGTTAGTACAAAATTAAGACATATCCAAAACTATAATGCAAATAGAAATCATTTTAGAATACTAATACCTGCCAAAAGTTATGATTAAGGTAAATATTTAGTGGTCAATAATGTTTTTTTTTGCAGTTTACATAAGTAAAAAAACATCATATTTAGTATATAACTAAAGATATGTTATATTTTTTTATTTAAATGTTACTTATAAACATATAATACAAAAATTAATGGCTGCAAATGTGCAAGTGTAATAGACATAATTAATAACAGTATTTAAACAGATTAAAAACTCAGCCTAAGATATTGAAAACTGCTAAAAAATATGGTTTAACTAAACCTAGATTAAAGCATGTAAATATGTTTAAAACTAACAAATATATTTATTTAATAACCACTAAGAAACGTAATACTAAAATAATATTATGCTTAGATAAAGATTAAACTATTATTAACCGAATTAAACATATTATAATTTTATGCTAATTATTTAAAGTAAGCTTTCAGTGCAAATGCTTAGTTGTTTAGAGAAAAGCGAAATAAAAAAATATGTATAATAAAAGAACTACTATTTATTAAAATAGACAGATTGATTTCAATTAAAAAAGTAGTATTTCAAATTTGACTTTACGTGCGTTTCTATTGATAAAGTAGATAGCTTCCATTCTGGAATATTAGAAGCAACCCCAGATAATTTGGTTCCTTGGATATGTTTTTCCCTGTATCTGACAAATGTAGTGCATCTTCTAAGACCCGTATAAATTTATTTTACTCTCATCAGAGAGAATTAGTCAAATATATGAGTTTTCCATATTTATTTCCTTATCATTTTTTTTAAATACTCACTAGTAATATCCATTACAATTTTACGTCTATCACATTAGCACCGAGTATTACTTGAACTTCACCAGTGGTAGCTATTTTTAACCTTAACCCGATTTTTTTGTACCCATTTCGATATTTTTTTATTATTTGCATTGATGATTAATTAAATCGACTGACAATAATATGACATTTTTACTGAAATTCAATTGTGGATGATTTGCTATAAAAGTTGACTTGCTTGGTGACTACTTAAAAGCGATTTATTATTGATGCAAATATAAAATATATGTGTGGTTTTTGAGATTCATATTTTATCTATAGGGTAAATATATATTTTAATACTAATATTACACACGAAGATTTGCAATATAAATTACATACATAGTTACTGTTAAATATTTAAATACATATTATACGTAATTTCAATAGAGAATTTGCCTGTAACGTTGCATTTACGTAGGAAGCACACACTTGACATGCACTTTATTTATATTAAAGCTGTACATACAAGTCATTGCTAACAATAAGTGAAAATACATTAAGTCTGTCATTTAAATAATATATTTATATTCTTTATGACGTTTATTTGCTATTTCCATGCGCGGCAAATCGTTGAGAAATAACAGGAAATATTTATAGGATCGAATTCACATTTCTAAAGTTAAGAAGATGTTAATTTTTGGTTGCGTGTATCACAATTTCTGCTTCACATCTTGTTGAGTTTCCGTGATGTTGCGATAGAAGTATTTATGTGCACTGTGTATAATATAATACAACAGTGTATATTGAATTCGTTGTTTGTTAACTAAAAATGTGTACAATCACAAATTATAAATAGGGAGTGAAAGTGAATAGACATAATTGTCGGCATTTCTTGTGTTGTAACGAGAAAGCGCCGCCAAAGAGACAAACACATATTAATAGTGTACTTAAAATTATAGTAATACGTATATTTCTATAATATTTTTCTAATGCATAATATTCAATAGTAATGTAGTTATTATTTTTAGAGGATGCTGCATTATATAAGTATACTTTACGCTCTACATTTTCCTCTTTATTAAAAATGGATTAAATGTAAATTGCATTATTTGTACTAATGTATTTTTTTTATATGAACACCTGTTTCTATATTTACTTATTGCGAAAAAAAATAAATAAATAAAACGTTTTATTAATATTAATTTGTAGAGGTGAATGTATTTTTTATTATCATACAATTCATCATTTTGTCGTATTAAATATTATATAATATAAAATCCGTGTTTGTCAACTATATACCGTATTTTATAACAGTCGCTCTTTCATGCTAAAAATTGGGCAATGTTTGAAGTAAAAAAAAAAACGCTTATACGAAACACATGGGAAGTCATAAGCAGCCTTGCGTCACGCCGCACTGGCAAGAAGATCAGGGTTTGAATTCATCATAAAGTTAATGTATACAAAATAAATAAATTAATAAATAGTAATTGAAGCGGTGTTTTCGGGTGGTTGGGTGAAAATTCACGCTTTTAATTAATTTGCGTTTAACTAATTAGTTCCGTCGGAGCATTGCGAAAGAGTGTTTCGGTTAATTATTGTAGCCGAATAATCTACTGCGCTATATGTATCGGACTGTGAATTTCGGTTACATAAGAAAATACAAAAACAGAATCTTAATCCAATTCGGTAAGCAGAGAACGTAAATTTTCTCGGAAACGAGTTTCGAGTGCTGTTGGGATTTCTAAAATATAAGATTTTCTAAGAATTTCCATTCGGTGTAAACATTGAATAATAAAATCTGGATACTTGTTCAATAGGCATGATGATGAATGTATATGTTCATTTTAGTATAGCAACATTTTTAATTCAGACTGAAATCTTCAAGGTCTTTTGTTTATTAATTCATTAGAATTCTTCGGTTTTTCCTATAATATATTTCTTTCCTCATCATAATCTTCCCTCTTTTGAATATAAAAAAATAATAATTATTTTAATTGTATGTATTATATATATATATATATATATATATATATATATATATATATATATATATATATATATATATATATATATATATATATATATAAATATATATATATATATATATATATATATATATATATATATATATATATATATATATATATATATATATATATATATATATATATATATATATATATATATATATATATATATATATATATCATATATACATATATTAATTATTCAGTAACAAATATCATTTTAACAGTTGTTTTGTGAATATTTGGCAAAATCAAATATGACACTTTCTCTTACTTTCAGATGGTATAATTAATGTTTAAAGAAATATTTACAAAAATACTAATTTAATGAATGTGTATTTGGACATTAATTGAACTGAAAAAACTATATGGTTGTTTTCAATGGTTTTTGATAAATACAATAATGCAGAAAAATAGTAAACCTTACTATCTATACAATAATAAGTCTTTTATTTTTAACTCTTTAGTACTTTGTATCTAATAAAACACATGTAAATACGAAAAATAAATATAATTTAAAGGGTTATTTTTTAATTGTCAGTAACTTTTACAAATAAAATATTTTATTTTTACAAGAAAACAAAATTGTGCTTAACAGCTTAACGACCGAGGACTCTTTTTTTATACCAACATAACCCTTATTATTAGATTTTTACTATTCTAAAATATTTAATAGAAACTAAAGCTTATATATGAATTACTAAACATATATATTATATATTAATTATACTAAATTGATTTTATTTAAACATTGATTAAAAAGTGATATGGGGATTAAAAAGTAGCCCAACAAACTCACAAAGAGGTTTTAAATTATTAAAAAGGTTTTTACCGACTTTTTCTCTATAAACAGTAGTTATAAAGAATTACTAAATTTTGTACTTATATTTATTTCATATTAACAAACTAAAGTTAGGTTTTTTAGTGTTCAAATAACTAGATCTGTTTTTAAAACTATTTGTTAAATGGAGGCATATGATAAATAAATATAATTTGTGTTATAAATTTATTAGTTTAGTTTTGTATCTAATTTTTCTCATTGATAATAATTGAAATTTTTTATTATAAATTTAGTAAATTTAATAAAAAGACGTATTTAAGAGGAAAAAATAAGGTTAGTCATTTTTATGTGCAGGCTCTTTTTAGATAAATTATTATTATAGAGTTTTTTTATAACATTTTTATAAAAAGTATTTGGCTATTTATTTATTTTAATAAGCAAAATAAAAAACAACTCACATTTTACACATGTCATTATGGCTGCCATTTTTAGGTTAACTGTGCTATTTTTTACTTTCACATTTTAACTTTTAAGTTAAAAGCTGAAAGTTTGGCTGTAGAGTGATAATGTGCGATAACGTAATGTCCTAGGATTTTTATTATATAAATTTTCATTTACTCCATAAATTCTTCTCATCAATCCTTAAACTATATCTAATATTTATGTTATAAAATCTATATCCATTATTATTTATTATTCAATTAATATTAAAATATTATTTTAACATAATATTTTTAAACTAAAATTAATATACCAAAACTCGCATCTTTAATATTTCTTGAACATATTAGAATATTTTAATCATTATTTTACAACTAGTTTATCTATCTTTATTTAAATTACTCAAATGACTCTATTTTGATACTTTTGCATCATCGTATAATCTGATTCATTAAGCATAAACTATTATATATTGCTACACAATCATTAAAGTAAGGCAATGTAATACTATTGTAGATTGTTTCTATTTGTATTTAAATTAACCACATTTCTCATCTTAGATAATATAAGTATATTAGTAAAATTAGTAGTAAATATGTATTATTAGTTAAACCATTAGAAAAAATGTATTTTTCTACAATTTTTTTGATTTTGTTATAACAACGTTCTTAATTTTTTTATCTATCATTACTCTTAAATATTATATAATATATGTTTATATTATTATATAATTAGTAGTAATCATACATTTAGTTATATTCAAATCAAGTTTTAACTCGATTATTATTTAACCATAATAATATTATACTTAATTAGTTATTCAAATTATTAACCATTCTTTTAGTATTATCACTGATTCAATAAATTGTGTTGGCTGTAAATTAATGATTATATATATTAAATATAAAAATGGTTCTAATTATGACCTCTGTGGTGTATACAATTAGATATTATTTATCATTATAATAAACATACTTTAATTTAACTTTCAGCATTTTATTTTTAAAATGATTATCAAATCATCTCAAAACTAATTCATTTATACATATAATCTATTACTTCTTATATAGCTGTCAACTGTTTTAAAAGCTCTTTTGAGATCCAAGAAAACCGTTTCAATGATCTTATTTGTATACTTGGCTACCAACCAATCATTTTAGTACATGTAAATGCAGTCTAAGTAAATGTTATGTTATTATTGTAATGGAAATTAATTTTTTATTTGACAGTGAAATATTGTACTTACCACATTTTCATTTGACATTCGTTTTTTAAATAAAAGTATTAGCATAGTACTTTATAGTATATTAATTAACACAAATAATGGTTTTGGTAATATCATATTGGTATAAGCGAATCTATGTTGAAGGATTTATCCTTCAACATAGATTCAATATAAAACATTTTTATTTTGGAAAATTTGTCCCTAATAATAACATTTTTATAATCTATAGTATATATAAAACTTGTTAAACAAGGATGAACTTAAATATTAGTATGTATTTATGTCTTTAAGTCTTTAATTGCTATGATATTCTTTAGGGTTTAAATAATATTTCTGTGAATATTTGACAACTTGTGGATTATGTGTTGTTCTTTCATATAAGGATTGCATTATTTTGTCTACAGACTAAGTTCTGAAATAACGATCCAGCGTTGTCACATTATGAGACGTTATCGCGCACGTTTACAATAACCTCGCAAAGTTAACTCCAAAACGCTTTAAAAACAACTAACAAAAAGGAAAATCGTCAACTTGTGACCCAAGAGTCGTTTCATCGCCCACACTCTCACTTCTTCGTGACCATAGAGTGACATTAAACGATAAATCGTCGCTCAAAGGAGTCATTTACGTGGAAGATCGACGCGAGGTCGAGGTCGCTTTTCCATTAGCACTATACAAAATCGAAAGTTGAGTAAATATAATGTGTATGTTTTGTTGAGTCTATAAATAATATTTGCCTTTGGATTTATCGTAGCATCATCAGCCAAAGTTGAATCTGTGATACGATTAATACGTCACAAATATTGGTATACTATTATCCAAGTTATTCGTATACTATTTATCTATTATTATGATTTCGGTCATTCGCCTTTCACCAAATTTTTATTACCGTGTACAAATATATGCTTTTTAATTTCCCTATGCAATGTACAATCATTACGAGGTGTTGAACTTATGATCCTATAAAAAAAAGAAACTGGGCATCATTAAACACAAATTATTATTTACGAGCTCACAAAAAATAAAGCAATTTAATTATTGGCTATAACAGACCGGAACTTTCACAGGACTCTAGATTGAGATTTAATAATATAGATAAACATATAGACAAACATATACGTGCACTTGTGGCACGACCGTGCAAATATTTCACACCTGTTCACAATGACGAATGGGCGTATGATATTTTTTATATATGTTAATGCATAAGGTATGCATATGATTCTTTGATATTTAACGTCCGTATTTCAATGATATATATTTTAAGATGTGGAGTAATATAATACGAATATAGGTTAAACTAATGATACATTTGTACTTAATAAATATTTGGCACAAAGCACCGTTATCTGTAATTATGTATATTTTTATCTGAATAATTATGCGTAAGGGCACTCTAATTTCTCTTAGTCAAATATTTTTTATTTTGAACAAAAATCCAACTAATATTTTGGTGGAATTCCAGCACCGTTCAATTATAGAAACGTCCTTCTTGCTGATTACAATTCTTCAAAATGAATTCCCGCGGTGTCCAATTGAATTTTCATGATGTTCAATTTCCTCTTCGTATTCCAAGGATGTTTGTTAAGAACATACAGTTGGATTCATACGTCGAAACGCCGGTTTTTCGCATCGCTTTGGGCAAAAAACAATAATCTAAGAGGTCATTTTTTATATACAATGTTTACTATGGGCTATTATGACTGAGGTCGCACGTTTTTGTACTGCAATTAGTCTTTATCGACCGATTAATTAATTTAAGTAACGGCCATAAAGCATACGTATAGATCGTCCTGTCCGTGTGAATATCAGGGCTGATCCAAATAATTATTCACGTGATTGATACGAGGAATTATGCACAAATACGTTTAATTATATTTAACCTTTAACAGATATTAATAAACTTTAAAGATATACAAACTAATTTGTGATATCTTAAATTATCTTTTATTCTCATGATTTTTGGAGTGAATGGAGAATTTTATCTGATAATTATATTGCTTATGAATTAGACTATATACAGAATATTACAGTAATATATTTTGCCATGATAATTTATGATTTGTAATAAACTATAATCCTTTGAAGCAAATTATCAGAAAGGATTTATATTATTCATGGTATGACATAAGATATACGTGATTTTATTAAAGTTTATATATTTTTAATTTATGGGTAGCACAACACGAGTGGAAAATTAATGCATATTTATTCCATATCCTCATGATAACCTTACAATCGTGCTAATTACTTCATATTGATTAAATTAATAATAACAGTAAAGTTAATATTAAAATAAAAACAATATTTATTCAAAGCAAGATATTTTAAAATATTAAAAAATCTAGGTCGTGAATTCTAGAGCATTTAAACATTTTTTATGTTAATTTATTAAATAAATTATGCATTAACATTTATTATTGTAAATTAAAATTATTAAGTACTATAAAATAAATAAACATTACCACTTTTAATTAGAGTAGAACAATCAAATAAAATAGTTGGGTTTAATTAACTTTTAGAAGTATATGATTTATGCTCTTAATATTTTGCTGATTTGATGCTAAAAATAGTATTCAAACTAATCATAATTTTTTATTTTATAAATTATTTTTAAAATCATGAAGCAAATATTTTGATGCACAAGCTTAAATTTTAATTAAATTATATCATTATTGCTTATATTAAGAAGGAAAAAGGCTGCAATATTCAGGTTTATGTATATAAAAATGTGTAAGGATATTTTAAATTTTATTATATTAAATAGATAAGTTATCAAATATTTAAAAAAAAATTTTGATTTTTTTTCTTAGTTACAGTTTTTTACAAGATAAGGTTGCTTATAAATTTAGCCTAGATAAATTATTTTTAGGTTTATTTATCATCTCCTTAGAAACTGTTTCGAAAGTTTTTTTCCAGTTTTCTATCATCATTCTTAACCTCTGCACTTTATATTCTAGGGTTTTACAAATAGAATTACTAATAAAAAGCATGGTTATATGATTATTTATATTTACAATTTTGTCATCCTATTTAATAATTTAACAAAAAAATCATTTACATAATAAATAAATTACAAACTAAATGTCACGCGCTAGTATTATGAAAGAAATTTATTAAGAATTACAAAAATAATTGTCTTCTTAAATTTTTGTGTAATAATATGAAATTAGAAAAAAAATCATAATTCATAGAAATAAATATTTTACGCAGAGCGGGGGACAAACGCACTCCATTGTTTGTCATATATTTTTAAAATTAGATTTTTAATAGTAGTCCGTAACGTCGCAGACTAGTAACTTTGAGGTTGCGGGTTCGAGCCCCGCAGTAGCACTCAAATGTTTATATACAAAAATATGCTCTTATTAAAAACCGACCCAGCTGAAGTGATATTTATTGATTATAAATTATATTTCACATAATAATTTATAATTAGTAATATATATCTCACCGATTGCTAGACTTTTAGTCTGGTGGTTAATATTTATGTCTGATTGACTCACCCAGTTAATACAGATTTACCCTGATATAACGCATTGGGCTTACGAATGTTAGGTTACAACGTTAAATTAAAAAAAACTTTTGTCTTTTAATATATAAAAGGTTACAAATATGTTATAATAATTTTAAGGTTTCTAACCTTAAGGGGCGTGACTTCAAAGCAAAAAAAACGCCGTTGGAAAATAATAATTTATTGTATAATATTACATATATTGCAACAAGCTATGGTAGACGAGTATCGTTAATATTTTGAGCAGTGGTAGAGAAGCTGGCGGAGGGATGATGTCTAATGGATGGTCCTCACAGATCTTGTAGTTGTGGCAGCGATGGTGTAGTGGAGGTTCGTTCTTCTCTCTGGCCCCGATCATCTATATCCTTATGGTCCTTTATCTCAGGTCTCGGGCCATGTCTGATCTCTATTTATTGGAGCCAGCCTTAATCATCAAGGATTGCAAATGTCGCTGACGATTTACTACCATGCATCATCCAGACAATAGTTGCACTCGTTTGTTCGATCAACGAAATATGCCGACGCCTCTAGAAAGTGACATCTGCTTGATGGACATCCTTCCGAGGTTGAATTGTGTAACGGGAATATTGCGGATTTATGGTGCTTTTGTTTTCGTGTCAGTTTTGCAATATAGAAATATTCTTTCAATGCATCAGAGAATAATTACATGTTATTTATGTGAAATCCTTTTTTCTGAACGTAACGAGGGCTTTTGTGTGTTCCCTTCTTTTACAGTCATTATTGTCAGGTTCATTATTATTATGCTTTTGTTGCGGTAATTAATGCGCGTGTTTTAAGAATAACCCCTGCATGCTTTTCTTCGATTATATTAGTAATAAAAAAAGCAAAACATATAAAATTGTCAACAAAATATCATAATTATATAGTAGAAATAGGCAAAAATAAAACAGAAGTGGATTTGTATTACACCCAAACAAAAAGAGGAAGTTATAAAGGCAATAAAATTACCCGAGTATTGAGGATGTTTAGGGATATAAAATTATAGCTACTACAAATATTGCCTTAACTCTTTGTTATTAAAACAATTCTAAATAAAATATCGTAGACTGTAGCTGGAAACAAGTATTCATTAAGTAACTAGCAACATAGCTGGGGTCTACCCGTACCCCTGTTCGCACACATATGTATATATTTTATCTTATGACCTTTTAAGAATAAGATCTCGTATATAAAAATCAAAAATAATATTACAATGCTACATTGTTATTGTAAAAATATATAATATCTAGTATGTATATTTTGCTAGACGTGTATGTATGTAAAACATTCTACATTTTATTATTAGTATAGCTATAATATATACTATGTAAGTTTGAGTAGGATATATTTATTTTAAATAAAATATTTTATTGCTGTTTGGGCTAATTTTATCTTGATAAGAATTGATATAAATCTGTTTAAGAAACTTACGAAAGCGCAAGATGATGTTTTGATTTATGCACGTAGCTATAAGAACGGTGCTTATATATAGATGTTTATAGGAATTATTAAAAAAATATGTTACAAGTAGATGTTTACAGTAAATATTAAAAAAACTTATGTTTAAACATTTAACTGGCCTAATTTTCAGTAGATAAAAAAGGCGCATTTAAATATAGCCTGACATATTGGTTTCTTATATAGATATTTATCTTTAAAATAAATCAAATATATTTAGTTTTACACGTATAGAGAATTGATATATAAACGCATGAGTTAATGATTTACTCCCATTTCTCGACCTACATCTAGAACCTCTCCCACTGCCCATGCTGTGAGAAATGTTCCAGAAGACTTTTCTAGTTTAATTTTCAATTTAACGTTGAAAAGTACATGTAAATACTATTCGATCGTTTTATTACATTTTTCGTGTCTACTGCGTATACTGATATTCCCTGGAACGTATCTACCACGTAAATTGAATAATGAGTGTATTATTAGAAACGCCACTGTGAAAATAGTGCACTAAATTCAAAATATGAACATTAAGGTTATAGCCCAAATTTAACCTTTCATCTAACGGAAGCATCGAAGGCAGGGCCTTGCGCAAACGTGAGTGTTAACTCAATTATTTTACTAGAGCAAAAAATTACCATAATCACTATAAAACCATGCTGTTTTCTTAATATATTTATTCACGAATTAAAAAAAAGTTGACCTCGATCGCGTGTGGATAAGTCACAAGGAAGACGAAAAATTGCGGAACGGTGTTAAATCACGTCTCGTCTCATTTCGCATAGCCCCGACCGCCATTTTGCAAATGCGCTTCTACGTGGTTCACGTGTTAAATCGTTCTCAAAATGCGAATACACATATATACACGTTTGATACACATATAAGTGTGTGCATATGGACATAAAGAGGTTCACACACGCACGAGTTTTCCAAACACGCCAGTTGTTAGCGTACCGACTTTCTCTTTTGAACACATGGAGTGATACTCGCACATAAGCAGGAATATGAGCAAACAATACGCATGATGCGACAGCAATTGTCAACATTTTAAACTCATGTGTTTCATATAGGTTGTAGTTTACAGTAAATTATTTTTATTCTTAGTTTTTATTGCAGTTTTGTTACAATATTGTTAGCATCTACATTATAAAATGCTATGATTTAATTTTTATTTATTAAAAATTAGAAATATAAGCATCATATATAATAGTACATATAAAAAGTATACAAATTTTGAAAAAAGTGTTTATGAATACATTATAACTATTTTAATAGTTTGCGAAATATAGGGAAAACGGAGTAGTCGAATTAAACATGTTGACCTAAGAAATGATTAATGTTGTGAAAAAGTTGTTTTGTGTCAGTTGGTCTTCTTTTATTCTATGTTAAGAAACACGTGTCACATAAATCACTGATTGATTTTAAAGATTAAAATGAATTATGTCATAAGGTGGCTTTTATGTGATTATTTAATAGTAATTGTTTAGTGTTTGAATTATAAATATTTAGTAAATAAGTTGTACTACAATATGAACTATTAATTTAGAATATGAACTATCCATTTACTTAAAATTTTTGTTTAATGAATATTATTTTAGGCTAGGTGTATGTTCTCATAGTGCGGCTGATATTTCATCGGACTAAGTTTTCAATGCTTTATCTGTTTAAATGCTCATCACATATTATTTTACCATAATATTTAGATTTTTAGGGATTTATATGATCCAAATAAATACACAAACTAGCCATTTCATTATTTTATAAATAATATAACACTTATAAAAGTAATAATGTTTGAATCATCGAGTAAAAACAAGTGTTTTTTCGAAAATTATTTTTACAAAATTTATCAAAAAAATTGAACAATTATGATTTCTAATTTCAAAAGAAGTTTGAAGGTGTTTTATTTCAGTGAAATCATAGTAAATAGAAAAATTGTATGAATATTTTAAAATAGTTTACAACCCCTGTAATATTGAAAATTATTGGTTTTATTCCGATAAATTTAGAGCACAACTGCATTTTGAGTAGGTAGTACGGAAAGGGACAGTTTTATAATTAATACGCCGAAAAAATATTGTGTGACTATTACAGTTTTATGACCGACTCTAGGAATAACGATTAGCAAACATTCCGTTCAACTTTCGTGAACATTTGCCGATCAACTAAAAAATAAAAATACAGGGAAAATGACTTAAAAACAATCATATTAATAAGTCCTTGAAAAAGATTCAGTTGCCGGCTAAATGAAACGATAGTTAATGTTTTTAAAATATCATTTGATGAAAAGTGAGCGTTATTTTAAAATACAATAAATATTTTAGTCAGAATTAAAGAATTTTAAATAAATAATTATTTAAAAATGTAAGTTTGTATATCTTATTAAGTGTTTTACTATTAGTTCGATATGTTTTAATTAAGATCTATAATATTATTTACATGCATTGTTCAGTAAAAACATTTTATATACACAAAATTATATATTTTATTATTATTAATTTTTTCAAAGGAATCGAGAATTTTTTAGCAATTTGGGTCAATTTATCACGAGAAATAAGAAACTTTTTACCTTTTTTATATTTTATTTATTCACCTCAAATATTATGACTAATTACGATTAGTCTATGAATATTTTGTCAGCAAATATTCAGTTTCGTTAAAAGGATTAAAAATCTAGACTAAAATTATATTTAATTCAACTGTAGTGTGAAATTTACTTATATATTATATTTCAGTGAAGAAAATTAACTTTAGCTTAAAAACATAAAACTATCTGACCACTAAACGAAATGGTTGTATTTAATAGGTTTTATTTGTCTGGGTTTAATCTAACTTTGCTTAAGGAAAGTATGTATTTTAATTAATCTATATTTAACTAATACTAACTTTATAAAAGCCATAGTTTTTTTTAAACATAGTAAAGTAAAAATAAAACGAAGATGACAATATCTATGTCACATTTATAGAATAATTTACAAGCCTCAATTAACTGTCCAATTATTAAATAGTAATAAAATATATTAAAATAGTGGCATGGATGTTTCTGCATATATTGTATATGTATATAGTAAAGAAAGCATACAAATTATCATTTTTGACTGAATATGTCACATTTAAAATTTATAAAATAAACTTAAGCTCTGTTATTTGATATAAAATTTGGCAATAATATAATAATACGTCTCAACAACATATTAAATTGAATAGATGATAGATGACGCACATGATGTGATAAATTCCATTGTTAAAATTTACAAAACCGATATACAAACCTACAATAAAATATCAATGCTAATATAATATTATATCATGCTTATGAATGCAACATATAATACATACATGGAGAAAAAAATGTGTTGCCAGGTTATAATTTATTAAATTATGCAACTCTATATATGATCGTAGTAAAAATAATTATAATTTGATCAGACTATACGCTATCGTTGCACAACGCAACAAATTGAGGAAGATCATACAAATCGAATTGATTTCACTGTAAAAAAACACATGTATCATCTTTTATATAATATAATATTCAATTTAAATAAATGTATGATGTTCAATAAGAAAATTAAACAGATGCGTTCTGATGATAACATTTTCTTGCGACTTTCTAATTGTTATTAACCGCTTTAATTGGCGTTGCATGATCAATATTGGATCGATCGTAAAATAAATAGATCACGATATATCATATTGAATGTGTGTATATGTTACGATTGATGTACATTTATTGAAATGCTTTAAATATTTTGCTAGATCTTGTATATTTATAGATGAATAAATATATACACATTGAAGTGCTGTCCATCTTATTGAATACGTGGGACGAACTTTGCATTTAAAGTCTTCATGACGCCTTTACAAAATACCTCAACGATTCATATTTAAATAAATACTTACATTACTTCAATGCAAAGGTTCTTCATGAACGTTTCTTTTGTTAGTTATTTTTTCTATTATTTTTATTTTAACCATACACTGCTTCGGTTAATTGTTCGTTCGTTTTTAAACCAACGCCCACGATCTCGCCATTTAACGAGATAATCTTAATTTATTCACAATACGACGTTGACCTCAGATACGTCTTTTAGTACAATATGGAAAATATGTTAATGAAAAATACATATTAAATTAAATAATAATAGACCATTGTTGTTTCCAAATATATGTTTAATCATGACCGGAATATTATTTTTCAATCGTTTTTCACATGAAAAATTTGCGTTATATAACAATCTGTTATTTAATGCCCGGCATGGAATATCAATCATAAATAACGTAAACGTCCATGTTGTTGTGTTTTTTTAGAAATTGTGCAAGAATTAGTCAGAGCTGCGATTATTTCCATGCTCGTCCAAGCTTGTATCCGTTTCCTTTTATGAAGAGAAACTGTATTATGCTCGGTTAAATGTGTCTGTACATAATATATAAGTACACACACACGTGCATATAAACCTAATATTTATATTTTTAGTTTATATTGTATTTTATCGACCTTGGAGCTCCTAATCTCGAGATTCCACCAACATCCGTCATTTAGTCTTGAGTTGAATTTGAAGAAAAAATATTTTATAGCACTTGACGTATACTATTTATAATAATAAATCATATATGAATGATGTTTTTTGCGAATATAAATAATACATGGACATTTTGTGCACCTTAACATTATTAATCAACCATTTAAAGAGTTCATAGTCTAATTGATTTGGCATCTTTTGACTTCTGTATCTTTTATTTTATTATTTATAAGAACATTACTATATATAAAGTGTGTAGAAACATCCATAGAGTTAAATTATAAATTTAATCCTACATGTTTTTGTATCAAAGAAATAAAAAACCAGGATCGTTTTTCCTGTTTCGTCTATGGAATGAATACCTTCCATTCTGAAATATACGAAGCACCCTCGAATCATTTGGCTCTTTTGCCATCTTGACGACGAGCGCAGTGCATCTCATCTGACCCGCATAAACTTTTGTGTTTCGGTTAATGTGTGTTACAAGTAGTTTTTTTGGCAGGTATACAATTGCATATGCCTCTTTCATAATCCACTTAAAGGACTGTTTACATTTATTTATTTATAAAATGTTTCGCAAATACTCACTGGTATAAATCACATAAGCATATAGTATCATTCGATTTTTACCAAGAATAGTTATTTTTAAACATTTAATTTTTTTTGAAATACTAATTGATTGTAAGGGATATATGGTTTAATATATACATACTGTAAAATTTGTCTTTTAGATAACCTTATTAACAAATATCCAATATTATCGATTTTTACTCTACTAAATAGTAGATTATAATTTATAATTTTTATATCATAAGCAGACATTAATTTATAAACAAACTTACTGAAAAACGATTAAGACATACTACTAAATAAGTAATACAAAGTTTCAGGAAATCCAATTAAGGATTACGGATATATCTTGATGCGTTTTTTGCACGCTATTATAAATTACAATATTTTTATTAGGACCATGCAATTATTTATGCTAATAACTAATACTTTAATTTTAATATATAATAAAAATAGTTTGTATTAAAAAGTTTTACAAATACTTAAAATCCCTAATTTATTTATTTTAAGTATTATGTATGTTATGCTCTATTTTATAAAAACATCCTTTACATTCTTCAGTTATTATTAGTTTAAACATACCTTTGAATATTCAAGTGCTTATATTTTTAATGAATTTTAATTACGGTTACGTCTGAAAGCATTATTAATTAGATAATAAAAAATCTATTATATATAATAAAAACAAATACTAGTAACGATACACTAATCAGGCGATAAACCATTGAGCAATTTAGTATGGTGAAATATCAGTGGCTATAAAATAGCAACTACTAACTCAATAATTTAGATATTACGATTGTTATTATTATTATTAATAAAGAGATAAATATTAGTTCAACAAAAAACACGCGATATAGCCACAAAAAATCTACCCATACAGTGACATTCAGACCTAAAAAAAAACAATCAAATTCCCATCGAGATAATAATACGAAACTTGTTTGATTTTTTTTGTAAAAATATGAATGAGTCATATTTATCGTATTCTAAAAAAATGAGGTTTTGAAACCGCTGCTCGTATTGCCCATGGTTAATTCGGAGTTACATCGCCTTTGTATTATAGCCACTTTAAATGGCAACTTCTCATATTCTTATGATCATCTTGAAGAGTCAGTCACTGGGTCAACCGCAGTCAGGTTCTATCAACAGGTTGCAACACTGGCGAAAGGAGTATTCTCAAACGGTGTGTCGCAATCGACTTCCAGCACGTATTGTGTTAATAAATCATCAGTGGCGTTTGTATTGACGTATTTACTTGGACGTTAAACCATTGTTAGAATGTCTATTTGAAAAATAATATGATATGTAGCCATTTAAAATGTTCTGTCGGAAGTAGGGCTACATAATACGCTCGTCCTCTTTTATTAGCTGGCAATGAATATTGAATTTCCACGATCGGTTTCAAAACCAAACGGCGAGCTGTATCTGTAATAGATCGTGATTTCCTATCCAATAAAAATCGTCGTAGTTATACGTTGAAAATTAGTATGAAAAAATTAGACTAAATTAGACCACGATTCGGTGCCCTTTAAATATTATTTTTTAGATTTGGTGCAACCGACGAACGTGACCGCACGATATCGAACGAAATTATTTCTTGGATAAAATTAATAATTCATTGTTTTTACGATTCGCGTAAAAGTAAGAAGATATGGTTAGGAGTATCTATTGCGAGATGAAAAAAATAGTATGTTGAACCGTAGAAGAAAATAATTGTATTCTATAAAATAAAATATATAGCATTCCTTTACTAGTATACCTTACATTTAATAACATTATCATGCCTTTAAAATTCCATGTATAGATTTTATTACCGTCTTTAAATTTTATAGCTATTGTATTTATTAATATATTAAAATAATAGTATATTTTTTATATCAATCTAATTCAATTTATATCTAGAAAATATTAATAAAGCACATGGATTGCTAAAAAATAAAGTTTCGTGTAAGCTGTAAAATATAATTCTGAAATTACAATGAAAATTCAGGTTATTTACAATGGACCGTCTGATGTGTAAACAAAGTTTCAGATATTTTATATTTTTGATTCGAGGTGTCTCCTGCGCATCACAAAAAAATACAGAAATCGGTTGGCTAATTGTATCGCTTCTATATTCGATCACGCCTTGAATAAGTAAAATTTTCAATTCGAAGGTCGTTAATGTAAAGAAGTAATTCACAATGGTGGTTTTTACGCCGGTAAACGCATTGTCTATTCCATACTTTATACACAAAACGGTAGTTTTTATAGTCTTTACGTGCGTTTAACAAGCGTGCTGATTAGCCGCTTAGGAACCGGTTCAGATTTTTAAAGGTGGAATTATGTATTGTTGAATTTTATTATTATTAAATTATAAAAAACGTGATTTTTCGAGTAAATATTTAAAAAAAATATATTTTTTTGAATATTTATTATTCACATAAAAAAATAGATAAGAAAATAAAATCAGTTTTTATCTACAACTTTTAAAAAATATTTCAGATATGTCTGTTAAGTTACTAAATAGTGTTATTTTCTATTATACACTTGCTGGTTATACCTTTTGTCCAAACGAGTTGTTATTTTCTTTTAATACATTCAAAAGTGGCATTTAAGTGACGTAACTGCATAACTTAACGGACTTCCACATTATTTTATTGTTCAATTTGGGTTAATATTTATTGTTGTTATTAATTAAAAGACAAAAATAAAAAAAATGGTAAAATATACATATTTCAAAAAATGAAATAGCATATTATTTTAATTCTGACTAATTTACGGCTACTTTTTTCTCGTAATTTTCAAAAAATGATAACATATTATATAGCATTTACATAAAACCATTAAATGTTTTTGATTATTTAGTCGATGATAGAATTATTGACAAAGACATAATAACAATATTTAAGTCATTGATATCTGTGTCTTTTTGAGAGGCAAATGTTCGAGGAAGTTCAAACAAAATTTGTTTTAACGTAATTCTTAGAGTTGGTCATAAAACTTTGAGTACTAATCAGAAATCCCTGCCCCTTTCCACTACTAATTGTAAATGCAGCTGTGAATTTAGCAGTAATCAACCATTGTTTTAAGAACTTCAGGGATTATAAACCATTTAAATATTTTTTTTTTCTGTTGGACTCAAAAGCCTCAAATGAGACGCAAAATATTTATTGTTGAATTATAAATGTTACATATAAAATTTCATACGAGCTTTTTTTATGCTTATCATGTATGTAGGGATATTCTTTAAAATATAAAATAACCCACCTTAAGAACAAAATAAAGCTTTAATGAGTTTATTTAAAAGATGAACACAAAAAATATTTTCACTGCGACTGATACTTTACCAATATTAGAAGTCATAGTTTTTAAACTGATTTTGGTGATCTGTGTAATATAACTTATGGTATATAGCAGAATTATTAATTATGTAACTAATATTTTTGTAATCAATTATATTTTTTATCAATAAGAAATTTATAATGTGTCAATAAATACACTTGTTGATTTTAGAGAGAAAGATTTTAATAAGCTGTTAAGTATGTATTGTTATAAAATATAGCGTCGAAGAAAACATATCTCAAATATTTTTTTCTTAATAATATATAACATTTAGCATATTCGATTAATATAGTAATTAATTTAATATAAAAAAGTAGAGGTCTTCAAATATTTACAAGCAAATTACGGAAAATGTATTATAGTCGAATTTATGTATAATTAATACAATCTGACATTTTATTACGATGTTCGCTTGGTAATGGCCGCGAGGGGATATCAGCTTTTATAAGCCATCTAAAAGGCGCATTACTCTTTCTCCCAGTGACCGTGACATTTTAATGTCAGAGCAAAATAGGTCAGATAGCGGATATTGTTTTCGATAATCCCAAAATATTTTCGTAATGCGTTATTATAATTTATTCGCAACGCATGCGGTCAAAGCCGTATTATTATGTTCCTTACACAATCGAAACGAATTGTAATAAATTAAATTAACACACATACACACAAACACTTTGGTAAACATCGTGAGAAAATTGAACGGTTCTAGACAATCTTTACATTCACCTGATACCAACAATGGTCTATCTGTAAAGATAAAAAGATCGACCGCGTTCACTTTGCCATTGATCAGTCCATTATTTTAGAACGTAAAACTATATTTGAGTTTCAGGGACTAATATCATGTCTATTGATAATTTATATATAGGCGTAGTTTAATTTTGTGCAGAATTAAATTTTAATTGGTACAGATTCCATATCGTAATTTTTTTATTGCCATCTATAAAATATGTATATTAGGTCATACATAATATATAACATAAATTTATTCGTACACATTTTGTATATTTTTTTTATGCGGTGCTACACTGAACCTGTAATTGATTTATTACAAACACTGTTATCTCGTTAACCTATTATGTACAGCCGATTCACTCGGAAAATTACCTCGATCGTTAACAACTAATGTGTTTATTGTGTGCGGTGATTTATCACCAAAATATAGCAAAATGAATAACTACGTGACCTCACTCGGCTTGTCAAAAACAATCATGGCCACAAAATGAGTTAAAAAGAAATTGAGGGAAATTGTGTAAACGTTAAAGAGATATTTATGCTATTAAGTAATTTACTCGTATCTAATATTGTTGAGTAATTTATATAATGTAACTCACTTATTTTTTGTGATATGAAAATTAATGACGTATCGTATATCAAACCTTTCTCTAGAGCACCTTTGATGAAATAGGTTAACTAACGTCCATTAATTGTAAATCGAACACGATTTTTTCGACGATCTATAAATTTAGAGTTAATTAATGATCGATGAAATCTTTCGCCGTTAAATCGTTTTTTTATTAGGTAAGAGTGAGTTTATTTTTTTTATAATTTATTATCAAATGTACTTTAAATTTATTACTTATTTTTACACATACATATATTTAGTAAATAAATTTGGTTAGTGTTTATTTGTAATTTTTTTTCACAATATTATTAAAAAGTTTTGCAAGACTCGTTTTATGAAACTATTATTTTGCCTTAATTTAAATTTATTTAATATACTTTTTTTTATCGATATATTATAATATATATAATATAAGGTAATTGCTTGGTATTAAATTACACTTTAAACAGAACAATTTTTTATTGAAAAATAATTAAAAAAATGTTTATTTTTGCTACTATATTTTGATTTTGATTTTGTAATGAAAAATTATTACACAAGTAATTTATATATGCTATTAAATAGTTATACCTTATTTAAATATTTCCTTAAATGAATTAAAAAATATGCACTATTAAAAAATATATTTTATAAACTAGGTAAAATTTATTATTTATAAATAATAAAAATAAAACGAAAGAAAATTACATACTAAATACTTATTTTCATAAAATATTTGATCGTAAATATGTGATGATGATTATGAAACTAAAAATACTTTTACTCTAAAAATATTTTTATTTAGATTTTATTTTTATTCTTTGTAAATTTAAATTTTTTTGGCTACTCTGTAAACCGATTTTTTAAAATATAAATGTGCTTTTATGTAATATAATTTTTTGCTATAATTACTTTACGATATAAAAAAAATTGGTCCATCATAAAATGCATACTATAGGCAAGCCATAAAAATAGCAATAAACCAATTTAACGTAGCTATAAATGTGCTATTTTTTTTGTATTTTGTTTCATATACTGTTTTGAATAAGAGTAATTTTCTTTACCTGGTTCTTAGATCTAATGTATACTGAATATAATACTGTAAATGCAACTATAAATTCTTCTCGAAATAAGGCGTTTATTTTAACGTTTCGTTCTTTGGAAAATTCCCAAATACGTAATTTTTCAACGGAAAAATCTCAACGTGCTTCTCTATGCGTATTTATTATACTCGTTTCATTAGCATAGACCTTTAATTGTATCCGAGAAGTGAATTGCACCGTGAACGTAATGGCCGTGAAAGCGACTGGTTCTGCGACACAATTCGTTCTCAGATGGTTCAGTTTGGGCGCGGTTCTGTATCAACTTGTGACATAATAACAACCTTAAGGGGACCCATTGCCGACAGGTAATGGTAATTGAGTCGACAACTGTTTCCAATACATATTTTCGACGATTATTTTTTATTATAAAAAAATCTTATTGAAACTTGCTATCATACAATTTTAATCTGTTGAAATTGGTTAACAGGCCAAGCTCAGTTTATAAAAATATACATTTTGCTGAAAATTAAGTACAACACGCCCTTTTCCGGCGACCAAAAGGTCAACAACAATCAACGGGCGCAATCCGCGGCAAACTATACAATACATCAGTAAATAATAAACGTCACAGATGGGTGTAGTAATTAAAAGTATATATATGTCAGTGAGAGCTAGTTAGTTCTAGATGTATCATAGGTACAATTGGAGCTGTGAGATAATAGCCATGAGGTAATACTTTATTTTGAAGCTCATGAGTAGCTATCTATTGTCAAAGTCGTGACTGTGACCTGTCGTTGAATGATATTTCAGATCAGGTATAGGAGATTTAATTCGTACGTGTATATAAAAAATACCATTAAGTTATTCAATACATAAGTGATTTTCGGTTTAATTTTGATATCTGTATCAGATATGTCACATTTAATGTAAAATAAAAACACATTATTGTTCATATAATATTTTGATAAATCTAAACATAAAATATAAACATAGTTAGAAGATATTTTGACCTCAAAAAATCATTTAAAATACTAAAGTTTTAGGGTTGATATGATGATTTAAATATTAAAAAGGAGATATATAAGTCATTTTATTTAGTATTATTTTTAATATAAATGTGCTTATTTTAAAAATATTACTGAATTATTATGTTATGTATTATGTTCAGTGTTAAATGAAGGCATTTGAGTAAAAAAATAAACAGGTATAAAAGGTTCTATAAAATATTTTTCTGCCATTTATGTGGGATATAACGGTTTTTGACGACAGTCAAAACAATATCTTGACTAAATTCGTTACCAAGTTAGGGTAATTACCACAATTAAAAAAAACGTAAACTCAGCAAAAAATCATGGCAAATATCTAAAATAATATAATTATATCAATAAACCTTTTTAACACATTTTAATATACAGAAATTTACAGAATTCTTACTGCCTTTGCTAAACTGAGTTTTTAACTTAAGTTCATTTTTAGACATGTCTTTATTTAATGGTAACATATGCATGGGTCTAAAAATTAAACTTAATATGAAAACAATTACCTTATGAGTAATCGATCTTCCTTTGTAACATTAGTTTTTTATCACAATGCAGTTAAAACATGTTACAAGCTATTAAAAAATAATAATGATGTTTCTTTGATAACCATTTAATAGAAAGATAAACAAATCTGTGTATATAATGAATAATATTCACCTTATCCTAATTTGACAAAAAAAAACACTAGATTACAAAAGTAGACTGTTTAAAAATACACCCTGGTTTTTTATGTCTATTTTCTAAGTTTTTAAGCTCTTTTTATATTTTAAAGATGATGATACACAGTTCCATAGTGGTATCTGTCCATGGCTATATAAAATAAAGTCGTTATAAATATCTGAAGTCTCAAATTAAGGGTAAATGCTTACCCTTAATTACATTATCACTATAGAACAAATAAATAAGTTTTAAATGCCGATATCTCGTATACTGTACTTGAAATGATTTGTTTTTTTGGTGCTATTAGAGGTTAAGCTATCATATTAAAATATTTTTTTTTATTATAGAAAGGGTTTGAATTTTTTTTATATTATGTATAGTCATGAGATTTATTGCTTTTTGCTGATTATCTTAATATATTATTTTTTAATTTTTAATTTAATTTTAATAATTAATTTTGCTATATATCGCTAATTATATATACAATAAACAAAATATTAATATAACATAAACAGAATATAAAAAATATTGTAATTTATTTCTTAATAAAGCGATAAACCCCAGCGCTTAGTAATGAAAAATAAATACGTTGCCCTCTTCACTCTGGTTGACGACCCAAGATCAACCGCCCGCTGTGGCTGAAATCTCTTAAAATCCCTAGCATCTTTTCCCTACCAGAAAGGGGTTTCTCGGAATCACTGTGACTAATATAAATTTCATTAGATAATCTGATGTTTTCATTTTTCTGAGAAATACTTGAATTGCACATTTTAGCTTAATACAAAAATAGTTCGAGAAACGTTGAAAAACGTGTTAAAATTTAGTTCTAAAAAACGCTGTTATCTTGTTTAGAGAAAGGTCGCTACAGTAGTGTACGTATTCACACTATTTATAATAATAAGAAATATAACATAAACAGAGTGTATATATATAAAATAATAATTTATTTCTTAATACGCAAAGGTGTTGCTTTATTACATTGAGGAAACCTGCAATTTTTTTTGCGGATTTTTCTAGAAATAATCTTATACAAAATTACACCTCCGTACATAATTCCCCTGGCCGTACTCGCTTTTCTATGCCTTACTTACTTTAAAATTATCTCTATTTCTATTATTAAATCTATGTGTGTTATTATTTCTTATTAAATATGTATAAATATAATCTGGCAACATATTATTTTATAACTTATATATTAATACCAAAGCATTATATTACTATTGTATATTTTTTATATTTATACTTAACACATTTCTCATTCTAGAAAATACTATTTTTTCCCTAATTAATTATTCCTAAATATTTTTAACCATTTCTATAAGAGAGGTATTGAAAACTATTTTTGTAATATTATCTAACATACCTTTATAATTAATTAGCTTTATTATTATTTAGCTGAAGTAATTTATTTTCAACCATCTTTCAATTATACTTAATTTGTTATTTAAGTTAACTACAATTTTGTCACATTTTTCTTTATTATTTATTATATCAACAATGGCTCTAATTTATACACTGTGAGATATTATTTTATCTTTGGAATAAGCATTATTTATTTTAACTTTTTTAAATAAATAATGCTTCTTGAAACTACATATTTCCCCTATACATATATTCTCTAATTTCTTTAATTTTATACTTCTGTCTATTGTTTCAATACCATACAGAAGCCATAATAAACGACCATTAAATGGAAGAAGATGGTTCGAAATATGAGCTTCTTCACACCTTAATAATGGGAAAAAATTGAAAGTAAAGAAGATGTCTTGGTTGTTAAATATACAGTACCACACACCAGAAGGAAAATATATATGTATGTATTTATAGCATGATAACCGATAAACCTATTATTTTAATGTGTCTTTCAGAATAAAATAACTAATGTTTATCTCTCTATTTTTTACGAAATATATGGTTACAAACGGTAAAATAATTGTAGAGTCAAAAATATGCATTACATATACTACATATACATATATGTAATTAAAATTTTGAAAGTATCTTTGTATTGCATTCAACTAACGTGACTCGTACAATAAATATCTTATGTAACCATAGTTTACGCTGCAAAGCAATTATTTGGCTTAATCAAATTATCTAGAGATTGTTCCTTTCTACAGTCTACAATAAAACAACAATAAAACTTTGACATTTGGAAAAAATCAATGAAACGACCTACGCATTTCGAAGTGCTCCACGAATAACGTTTCACAATTGAATAATGGCTTTCGTGTAAAACATTATAGTACGCATTTGATTGAAATATAATAATATCGACTATTGCACAAAATCTGCCATTGACAATGGGGATAGAATAATAATAAAGTAATATATTTCGACAGCACGACTTTTAGTAAGCAACTTTAACACGGATAGCGTGCTTGAAAATGTTTAATTGACTTATAATATGTTGTGACGTTTCATTTCGATTATATGTAATTAAGCTTCAATGTCATTACTTTTTTAACAATAACAATAAAACATGAAATGAACGGATGTTTCCAAATTGGTCGTAGACACATACAATGTTTGTTTAGTGATTTTTTTCAATCGATTTCACGGTTATTGTGATCGATTCACCGTGACGTTTCGTTAGTGCCACTTGAGGTTAAAAGTCGTTAAAAAACACATTTTGGCACACTCCTACGCGAATATAACAACAAAATTTATGGGAAAATGTAAGATGTACTAATGAATCGTTGCGATAAGAGGAAGTGCTCGGAAAACTTATTTTTTTGAGGCAATAACTTTTGAAACATCATGAAAATGTTTTGACGAGATTTTAAACGCAACGCTCATTGTGTATAGATATGTATGTGATTTTTTTGGACTAAATATTACGTTTATGAAAATTCATAATTAATTGCGTCATTTACTCAAAATCTGATTACGTCACTATTGTTTCAACTTTGAACGACCTTATTGTTTGCAAAGTCACGAATGGTGTGTTTCTATATGTTGTATATATATGTATTTATTAAATTTATGTCTATATAAAGGATCGTGGGCTGGCATGCCAATTGTTCATGGTCGTTTAATTAATAAAGTGATTTTTATATGCACTTCTTCATTGATTATTAACAATAAATGTATATAAAATAAATATAAAAAATACATATGTATAATTTATTATTATATTCGTTTACAAAGCAAATTCCAATGTGCAAGTAAGGTTTTGAGGGATTTGAACAAATATAACAATATTATAAATTATTTTGTAAGATTTTCTTAAATTTTATTCATTAATACAAGCTTAGCAATCATAATTATACATATTTAACTTAATAATACTTTGGTTTAATCGTTAAATTGATTGAAAATAATAAACTTCTAAAAATGTTATTTTAATTAGGTATTTTAAAATAAAGTTTACAGCATTTTTATAAATATATTACGTTACATATTGTAGTTCTGCCCGCTCTAAAATCTCTCGGAAGTTGTGTTAGGTTACCGAGAACGGGAGGTAAAATGGAGGTAATTCAGTCGACTTGGCCAGCTTCGAGCGCTTCCGAACATTGTCGGCAAACGGACCGAAGTCAAAGGAACCGAAGTCGGAGCTGCTTTTGCTCTCTCGCGTGTTAAGTGACGACAGTGAGAGAGATAATGATATGGTTTTTCGCAAACTGAGATAGAACGAGTAACTCGGTTCAATTTCAGTATGTGCGTAGGCGTCCTATGGTCAACACGCATGTCGAGCGCTGCATTGTGGTCACGTGGTCATGTTATAATACCACATGTTTATCGGGGACTTCAACAGACTTTTACTGACATATTTGAATATTTTATGGCACCAAAAGTGATTGATTATATTTTTGATGGTATATTCTTCTAACAGATATCGTTATTATATTTTTTTTCATATAAAATTAAATAATTAAAAAATAATTAGTGGTACTGGATTTTGTTAAAAAAAATCGTTTCGAATATCCTTATGTATTTTTCGAGATCGGTTTATATAAATGTCACACCATAACGAATTCTTATTTAGAATCGATGGCGACACAGATGTGGTGTTCGTATTCTGAAGTATCATTTTTATGCCTTATGGCATTTTGAAAAAGCCGACAAAGATTTTACGTAAATTGAATATTTACGACCATTTTTCACTGATATTGTATTTGTGAGTGCCCAGTCAAACTTTTATAATTATCAGTAGCGTAATTTTAATAATTTAACAATTTAATAATTGCGATTATTTGGCACATTTTTCGATCGCGCGTAAATATGCCAGCTGTACGTGACAGCAGCCGCCGTGCGGATGTCATATGAAATTTGTGGCAGTGTGGCCGCTACTTGGAAGTCGGCGATCCCGGCCGACTGCAGTTGAACTTCGGTTCGGACAATTTCCAGAGAGTGTAGTCCAAGCATTAGATTAACTATTTTTATTTTTAGAAACTGTAGTGTATGATCAATTTAAAAAAAAAATGTATGGTGTTGGTCTCTAAATAAATTAGTATGGTTCATAAATATTTATTGTCTATATACAATATTTAATATGATTGCTATTAAATTTTGATTTAAATAATTACTTTTTTGACTGACACTCTAACGAGTATTTCATTTCGGTCCCCTTTGCATAACTCCTTTCTCACAATTTCGCACTACTCCATTCAACGCCGTACATACGTAACCGATTGTATTAATTTGACACAACCCATTTAACTCATCGTCTATAACGAATCTTCCACTTATTCTCGGTAACTTGACGCCGGTTAGTCACGGTGCTAGTTCGCAAAATGTAACTCGCATATATTACAATCGTACGTATGGTCTCGTTTTCTCCGAGCAATCGCGTGAGAAAAAAAACAAAAACATATTAGCAAGATCTAGAAGCAAAAATCCATTCATTAGTCTGATCCAGTTCATATTTTTTCTACTCGGATTCGACGACAGGAATTAAACAGTAAATTGGATAGCTCTTTCTCTCGATCGCTTTCACTTTCGACGATCAATCGCTCTCGTCAAGGTCAATATATCATAGAGAAATCTGAGATCGAATCTGATGCTTCAGTGACGGATTAATGAAAATCGCAAAACTGTTAAATATTCACGTTACACAATATGCAATTCGAATCGCGAAAGCGCTCATGAGTGCGCTTAGAATTTTACTGTGCCGACTACGAAGTAGTTCAATCGATTACAGTCCAAGTTATAATATACCGGTAGGAATGTGCACCGGATGAATTTATATGCATTACGTATATATTTATAACGTCTTTCAGTGTCTTGGAAACTGTGCAAGAATTTTAGCTAGTCAGTGTTTATCGAAATAGAGTTACTATAAAACAGGCAAAAAGTAATCGTCTTTCTATTCTGACCATAAGAAAAAGTTCACACAAAGAATTAAGTACTGATTATTGACAACATTAACGTAAAAGTAGAAGTGCATATATTATTTAAATCTCAAATAACTGAGGATCACAAACTCACTATAGATATAACAATTTAAATTTCAATTAACCTTTAAGACTTTTTTGTTAGTAGTTTGTTTTTAACGAGTAGTTTGCTTCTGGCCAAAATTATGGCTTTTACATAATGATTTTTTAAAAACAATATCTACATAATAATGGAACATACTACTCAATTTATTCATAAACCAGTTAAGCAGATTTAAGTACACGTTCTTTATCTAAAATTTCCATTTTATTTAAAAGTACTCAACAAATTAAACAACATTGTTATCATGTAACAACTAAATGGAAATTTTCTTTGTTAAATTAACATTCAATTTAAGACTAATCTAGATAGTTTAGAATATGTTGTTATGTTCAAGCACAGTTACTGTAAATGCATGCATATTACTAAATTACTTGTTGTTGAGAGAATATTTTCGGTATTATATTATATTATATAACAACGGTGCCATAATCTTCGTGCTCATCGACGTGCAATTTGAGTGATTCTGCCTTACTGATTTTATCAGTTCAAAATGTAAATTGTTGCGAAAATAATACAACAAGAATCCAAAATCAATTGCGCAACTGTTCTTAGAATAAAAAAAATACGCTGGGCGTGCAGAATGATGGATCGTCACGATTGACGTTCGCAATTATGCTAATGATTGATTGAAGAGTTGGAGAATAAAAAAATAACAGTTAACACCATTCATAATAATTAAATAGCCTAATGTACGTCCAACCCGTGTGAATGATCGATTTTTCCTTGTTGACGATTTTCCACGGAAAAAAGGGAAAGTGAAAACGGAAAACAATGGCTCTAAAGGTTCAATCAACGCGCTTGAGAAATGTATAATACAAATAAGAGTTGTTGCGAGATTATTTAATATTGATATATAATGCAAATGTATGTGCATTGTGTTCAAATTGCATATAATGTATGCTTTTCGCATAATATGTGTGTAATATACGCACAAAGAAAGGATTTAAATGCAATGGAACGTATCGTATATTGTGCATACGATCGTTGAATATGTATTTTTATTTTTATATAATAATAATATATTCATGATACATATATTTCTCAATCACCATAATAATGCAGGAATCTATAGTCTTATGTCTATAATAAGAATAAAAAAATATGCTATAAAAGTTATTTACATGCATTTGACTATCATTAAAAAATATGGGAATTATCATCAAACTCTTTTATTAGATATTTTTATTTTATAAAACAGTCAAACAAAACATAATGGCAACGTCACAAATGAGCGCGGACAAATGGGCGTGCGTCAAAAGTTAATTATTTCGTACAATATGACTAAAATAAATTCAGCAAAATTAATGTTTTAACCCTTTGCAATCACATTTATTTTCAGATGATTTTATTTAACTTAAAATTTATATTGCGCTTGTTTTCGCCATTCACGATAAAGTGTAGTTGTCTAAAATAAATGAAAAAAAGGTCTGGCGGGCCACATACCTGCCCTATAACTGTACACATTCATTGCAAGTCGAGTCGATAATTATTTGTCAATTTAATGAAACACTACAGAACAAATCTAATGATAATTTTAAAATCATCGTTTCATTTTAGTACAAAATATATGTATATCGTACGTACGGGGATGGGGAACCATACTTTCGTATGTATGTAATAATTAATAAATAATAATGTTTTCATTGACTAATCATTTTAATCGTCATTATGCTCTGGCACATAAAATACTAATTTTACCGCCTATATCTCGTGAATTTTTATTTTTTTAAATTTCTCACAATTTACATATATTTTGTATACCTAATTCCTAAGATATTCATTACTTGATTTTCTCCAATTATTTTTGCGCTCTTATGACGTGCTCTCTTTTGTCAAGCGCTCATATGACTGTCTGCGCATTTGACGTACGCTATTTTGTTATGGCGCTACTTTGGTAAGCGCTCTTAAGACGCAGCGCTCATATGACGGCGCTCATTTGACGCACGCTCTTTTGACCGGCTGCCAAACATAATATAAAAAAATTCTATAAACTTTTTTTTTTTTATAAATGTTAAGAAGAAAATATTTTTTATGTATTTATTTCGTGCTGCATTGCAGATATTTTTCTATTTAATATCATTATAGTCTATTTATTTTCAAGAGTCAGTGCGCAATAATATCGTTTAACGCGTAATCATAATGTGCTCTTAAATTTCTGCACTGTGATTGGTTGTTCTCAATGAATCAATTGATCTCACGGCGAACGACCAATTACAGAGCAAAAATTTAAGAGCACATTATGATTACGTGTTAAGCGATGATATTGCTCTGACTCTTAAAAATAAATGGACTATAGTATATGAGTGAATTAAACTAATATACTTCAAGCGATTAAAGCGCAAAATAAAGTCACTTTATATTTCTTCAAATCAAATGGATTTTATTTTGCTAAAATTTAAATTTATATATAGTATATTTTAGGTTTAATAAAAAAATATTTTATCAAAATCGGAGTTTTCAATAAATCATGTAAATTATTATTCAATAATCTTCAGATGGAACTGATTTTTTAAAATAAAATCATAGACACGTTCTTAATCAGAAAAAATGTTTAAAAAAATCGTCATTTAATTCACTTTTTAAAAAATTTAAGAAAAATAAGTAGTACTATTATAAATGGCAAAAAATAAATGTATAATAATTTAAAAAGACGTAAAAAAATCTAACTGTATTTAATGTTTTTTTTTAAATAGACAATTAACGAAAAATATGCCACTAGTATATTAAAAAATAAAAAAATAAGAATAATGTTTAAGAAAAGGTTACATTATTATTTATAAATAACATATATATAAAAAATAGTATTTATGTACATATATCTATATGTTTTAGGAAAATAAGTTACATCTCGCGATTAGTTAGTTCTTAAATATATACTAAAATGAACTATACTGCAAAATCGCAGTCTTTTTTTAATCTTAAAAAAATATATTTGTTAATCTCCAAAAGAAACTGATTAAAATAAATCATATACATGTTTTGAAACTGAACCTTTTAAACCATATTTAAACGAATCAATAGTAAATTTGCTTTACATACCTTAAAAAAAAATTGAATCTTAGTAAATTTAATTTTCAGTTTACTAAATCTATCACCCGCCGCGCCAGCCTCATCATTTTCAAAAACATGTTGCTATAAAATTTCAATAAAATTGACTAAAGCAGCAAATCTGGGTAAAAATGACACACATCAACATCAGTCTACAAAAATATCTATTATTTAATAATCGAATTGAAAAATTGCCTTTGAAGTATTTTAAATAATATAGAATTTTTTTAAATATGGCCTTAAAGGCTTATCTACATATTTTATTATTATTACCTTTAATTAAATAAATAAATAAATAAATAGAGTCTGGAAAAATTTATCGCCCGCAAATGCACCGCCAGCAATTAATCGCTAGCAGTGTGACATCGACATTTTCTACGAAAATAGTTTTTGTCAATAAAATTAAAAATGCTAATCTTTCAAAATCTTTTAATCTTATTGTTTTTAGCACAAAATGAAAGCACGATAATTTAAAAAATATTTTTTTAAGCTGTGTTTAATGTTTTCCTAAATATCGTTGATTGGAAAAAACGTTTCTTTCGTTGAAATAACCGTGAAAAATAAATATTAAGCACTCGTATAGTTCGTTCAAAAAACGTTAATAACATTAAATTATGTTTTAAAAAAGAAAAACAAGTATAATGTCTGAGAAAAGGTTAAAAAGTCACCTTCAAATAACATAAATATAAAAAATATTAAAAAGTGGCATTTATATGTAATGTTTTAGATAAATTATTAAAGAAAAACGTTATTCGTTTTACTACAGAAAATCGTGATACGTTTCTTTTCGCGATTATATTTTTTATCTGAGAAAGCAATGACTGTGTAAGTTTTACACGCTTTTTTTAAGTTCTCTAATACATTTAGTTTACTTTTTTTAGCTAAAATTTGACTCACAATATCTAAAGTTAATCAAGTGATATTATATTATTTTGTTGTGGTTTGAGCCTTCTTTGTTATTGATTCTTTGTTATAGTTTCTCAATATTATATTCCTTAAATATATATATATAAGCATATAGTAAATATTCTAAGCATATATAATATAATAATCTTTTACGCAACTAAAATATTAATATATATTTCCAAGCATATAGTAACATATTCTATTCAACTAATAAAAGTCATAAGTGAATAATTTACTTCTTTACTAAATAACTTGTACAGAAAAAATACGGTCTTGATTTCACTCGATAATATTATGTTTGATTTTGTATAAAAGTCTTAAATCAAAACTTTGTGTATAAACATAGAGTTATATATATAAATCATTATTCATTATATATATTATTTTTATAAACATATATGTTGTGCAACCAAAGTTAATAAAAGACCAACAACTTATTAATTGTTACTCTTTAAGCTCTTATTGTTTAATAAAAAACCTTTTCTTTAAATCGTCTCTCTTGAGAAACTATTTCATTGAAATTCTCATTTGGTAGTATTGAATGGAACTTTGTTTCTTTGAGAAACTCTTAACGCTTTAAAAAAATATAAAAGTGGTAATATCCAATTGTTCTCAAATAATTTAAAAATACGTTTATTAAAAACGAAATCACACTTTCTAAACAGAAGAACAATCAAATTCTTTAATTTGTATTATTTTTAAGCGAAATGCTTTTCAAGCTAAATATATATATATATGATGAATTATGTGATAAATAATTAGTCACTGTTGATGTAGTCACTATTTTATATGGCGCAATTGTACGTATTTAATACACTTAGCATTTTTATCGTCACTATAAACGTAATATTGCCCACTTATTTGTATTTACTGACGTCTAAAAATAAAATAATGAGATATTAAAATGCACGAAGCGCGCAATCGGATACGTTACTAGCATCTTGCGAGCATTACTTTCGGCGCATGCTATATAAGCGGCGAACAATGTTGTTAATTAACTTTACGATCGTTTTATATATCGGATTATATATCCTGCGCGTTGCGAAACCCCTTTTTTGCGAAATTTATGCTTCCTTCCTTAAAGAGCTCAGAACTACGTGAACGCTCAGACAATCGCGATGGTGTTTTTTTTTTTGTAGATCTCAAAACCATCGATCACATCAGTCGGAAGTGAAGGTTTGGAAAGAAGTGTGTCGAAAGACGATTGTGCGAATTCGCCATGTGAACAATTTGGCAATTCAACGGACGCTGCCTTGGCGATTGGCGATAATCGTGTGAAAATGTAGATCTATCTATTATTAATGAAAAGGGGATATTACGTGCATGTGAAATCTGGCAGTTTTGGTCAGATTTGGTCAACAAGATTTAATCAGCGAAAAACGTTCAAGAAAATTTAGATATTTTAAAGTAATGATATATGTACATATGCACTTTTAAAAAATCGTATCTTTACTACATTAATCAAAATGAGAAGAAAAACAATAATGACTATATTCACATTTTGGTGCAAATACATATAATAAAATTTTAAACCACGATCGGGATAAGGATGAAAAAAAAATCCATCGCTTTCTCTGTTTTATTAAAATAGTGGATACCTTCCATTACGAAATATAAGGAGCAGCTCCAGATAATTTGGTTTTGCCTACCAACTGTATATATTTATTTTATTCTCATTAGAGAGCGTCGCCCTCTTTAATCTAAATAGTCTAGTTTTAATGTCGATTGCCCCATTACATGCGTATTAAACGCATTTATTCGACTATATACACCATCTACTCTAAACTGCACATATGTTTTTTTTTATGTATGTCTATTTCCTTATCAAATGTTTTGTAGTTACTCACTAATAAAATCTATGGTAATTTTAGTATCGCATTATTTTATTTCTAGACGTCAGTAAATACAAATAAGTAGGCAATATTACGTTTATAGTGATGATAAAAATGCTAAGTTTATTAAATACGTACAATTGCGCCATATAAAATAGTTTCTTCGCAATAGCGCAACGACATTTATAGTATCACTGTATCATCACCAAGGGTATATTTACACTTAATCTGATTTATAAGACTCATTTTATAAATATTTCTTTAAAAAAAATACCTATGTATACTGTAAAATTTGTCTTGTGAAATACAATAATATCGTATTTTTTTACTCAATTTTACTCAACTAAATTGTGGATGATTTGCCATTTTTATTAATATTTTCAGTACGAAAGTTATGTTAGACTCAAAAAATAAAGACATATTTCTTAATAAGTGATAAAACGTTCCAAAAATTCAACTGAGTATTACGGATAGCATCATAAGATTTCCTATCGAGCTCGACGGTTTACCGTTACATTCTAATTAGAATCCACTACTATTTGCCTCTCAGCCATACACCGTGGGGGGTGTTATACTGCGCTTCTAAAGAAACATTCACCATTTTATTTTTATTATATAATAATTCCCTTTTCTTATAATAAATACAAATATTTTATTGCTTTTGGAAGCAACAATAGTAGGAACACATTTAATAATGACTATAATAATTATATTTATATAAAAGATCGTTGAAATTCTGCGCGAAATTAAAAAAAATCAGATTCATAAGTAGTAAAATTATGGAATGAAGTTAGTAGTATTGTAGGTTAATCAAATTTATTCATTTAACAATCCAGAACTAACGCCGATCCCCTAGAAATAAAAGTGGGAGGGGTGTCGCACGCAACGAAGAAAGAAATAAAGCAAGCTATTTCGTGTAACGGTACTTCGTCCAGACGACATGGGAATCTTATGAAGCTTACGGATATGTCATTAAGTTTTATGATTCAAGAAGATTTATTTTCGTTTGCTCATGTTAGATTCACGTACATTTATTGTACCTTTTTTAATTTAACTGTATGAATAATAAACGGAAAATAAATACTTTACCCTATTACTTTATTGCAATAAAAATTAATGAATTAATTTCTAATGAACTATATTTATTTAATGTGAAAAGTCATTTAGTAATTGGACTTTTATTTCTATGTTTTTAATTTTTATTTTAAGAACTGTTAAAATTTCTACTGACATTGAAAAATCTCAAATATTATAAAAAAATATTTTTTTATTCATTATATTTGATTAACTTACTCAGTTCGTACAGATTTACCTAGTTGTAACGCATTGGGTTACGCCTGTGAGGCAACAATGGAAGATTTAATAAAAAACAATACATCAATAAAAGTATATGTAATTTAAAAATAATTACATATTGCATCAAGTTTTTTTATTAATTGTTTAATTTAATCACGCCATCCATTTTTGTTAGGTTATAGATTGATTGAGAATTAAGTGATAGTTACCTATATTTGCATGACTAAAAATAATATAAAATCAGTATTACTTAAATAAATAAATCATTATTTTTTTATTGCAGGTCTTCCGAGGAGATTGTCAACAGGAAGCAGTGCTTCTTCAAGAGACTCTCAGCTGCTTTCTTTATTAGCTGCAAGAAGAAGACAGTTGCTCACAGACAGGGTTGGAACTCACCTGGCTACAATTGCGACGTTCGCAAGCAAACCTGAGAAGTAAATATCACTTCCATTTTAGTTGTGAATGTGTTGTGTGACCGTGTAAGGCTATAGATCGCGGTTTGTTATGAGATTACACACGCCTTGACATCACTGGAGAGAATAAGAAGCATGACAAATTTTCTACTTTATATATTTAAAACAATCTTATTTTTCAGGCACAACGTCACGAATGCTCATCTGGAAATCCGCGACTCGAACAATACGCTGATAAAGAGAATCAGCTTGGCCGACAATAAGTCCTTGTTATCCGGTGAAAGTAGATCCGATCCGAAAGGCCAACTTCCTAAAGTGCCGTTACGAATCGAACAGGTTGCGTCAAAATCGATCCCAGACACCAGGTCTTCGGAAGTGAAATCTGCGCTCTCTGCCAAATCGCTGCAGGACGCCAAAGTGGTCAGGGCCGGATTCTTGAGTAGAAGAAAGCCAGCTTCCGAAGTGGTTAGATTCGGAGTCGGAACTAGAAAACCTCTCATCGATTTGTCGGTCGTCAGTCACGAGACGCTGGGCATACCCGAGGACAAAAAAGACAAGAAAGGCGAAAAAGACGACGCGGACGTGATCTTAGACCCTGATGAAGAGTTCCAAGTAGACGAATCCAATCATGGATTGTATCTTTACAATTACACCACGAACGTCACGTCTATGTACAATCCGAACGACACGAAAGACGATCTATTCAATATAACGCTCACGACTAAACCTTCTCTGGTTGAAGAGTTAACAACGAGCGCGGATTTAAAATTAGAAGCTAAAGTAACAGTGGATGTTAAGAATGCAACTTCGAGTTCTAACACAACTAAAATTGAAGGTGAACCTCAAACCACAAAACCGACAAAGCTCGAATCTAATAAAGAGAGCGAAAACAATACACTGTTCTTGACTGATGAGCTATATAACCACTTTAGGCCATTAGAGACTGAACTGCCCGCGGAAGACATGGCTCCTTTTTTGTTCTTCGGGCAAAAAATTACCATAAACATTCCAAAAGACAACATTACTCAATTACAATTGACGCCCACTAAACCGACTCATCATATAAGGACACAGGACAAGAAGCGAGGCTCTTATAGACCAGTCACTGAGAAGAGTGCTAATATTAGCGACGAAAACGAAGATGAGATCAACGAGAACATGGACGTTTCAGTCGTGAAGAACGTTATAGAAAAGAATAAAATACGAAACACAGTCAAGCAGCAAGCGCCTTCTAGGTATGGAAATTTAGCCAATGCTTATAGAAAGCAACAAAATATCACTACTACGCCAGTTCCAGAAACAACTACTACAAATTTCACTATTCTTGTAGAAGAATTTGATTCTAAGGAAAGCTCTAAAGAAGAAGTTAATAATAGGACAGTTTCTTCAGTTAATTTTTCAAGAGCAGCAAATAGGACTTATTATAATTTTAGACGAAAACCAGCTAAATTACTTTTGTCAGACTCTATTGAAAAAGAGGTAGGAGCGACTGCTACTACGACTCCTCTACCTTCTTCAGTTGTCTATACAGCCGTCGTCACGTCTGTCTCTATCACGTCTTCAGTGAAAGCTCAAAATAAAACAGACAGTAAAAACGACACAATTCCATTACCTAACAATAATACTTTAAACGATCCGATCAAAAATTTAAACGCAACTTCGAACGATGATTTAACGACGGTAGAAAGCGTCAATGCAATTTACGATAGAACTAACAACATAACCGATATTAAGAAGAAGAACGAAACCATTACCAAGAAAAAGCCTGAAATCAGACAAAGATTATCTACAATACGTCCAAGAATCAGATTTTCATCACCAAATAAGGCAAATTACGAAAATGCTTCTCCAACGCCGTTCATTTTATATTCTAATAGATCTGCAAGTAGATTATCGCAATCTAAATTTAAATCATCCATATCGACAGTAAGGCCTTTTAGAGCAGATATATTTTTAACGCAAACAGTTCCAAACACAACTCAATTAACAACTACTCCCGTACCAAAGACTACTGCAGCTTCAGTATCTTCATCTACAGTGAGCCTGAGGGTTTCTAACTTATTCAACACGAGTCAAAATGGACGCAAATATCCCAGCGATTCAACAACTGTTGCACCAAATACTACTGTTAAAACTTTAGAAATTATAGAAGATAATGAATCTGTCGAGAGTAAGACAGTTTTTAAAGCACCTCCAATTTCAAATCCAAAAGTAGCGAGTGATACTAAAGATTTAACGGATCGAAGAAATAATGAAGTGTTGATCGAAATGGAGAAGACTAATATGACAACTTACATATTGGCTGGATTGGGATTCTTGCCTTTGACTCTCATAGTGATGTTTGTTTTGAGACATTTGTTTTTAAAGAAGACCAAAGATGTTGATTCTGAATATGAGGGATACTTTCAAGACGATGTCAAAAAAGAGATTACCACTGTAGCTAGACCTCCATTGCCGCCACCGAAAAAACCCGATCAGAAGTGGGAGTTTCCTAGGAACAAATTAAGACTTCAGACTTTGCTTGGTCAAGGCAATTTTGGACAGGTACATATATTTTATAATGGGTTTTAAAAAATTGTTGCTAAGATACAGAAAAAAAATCAAATGATGTTTTGTTTTTCTTTATTAATTTATTTTTCATATAAACAATTTGTATTAAAAAAATTAGAAAATATAATAGATTTATGATAACATCTCAATCATGTTCTTTGTAAAATTAAACAAACAGTATTACATAAGCGTAGTTACATTTTAAATTTAAGAGAAAATTAACATTCAAGTTATTAAAAATTAATTGACAATTTATTTTTTAAGGTTTGGAAAGCTGAAGCCGATGATTTGACAGGACATGATGGTCTTACTAGATTGGTGGCAGTTAAAACCATTAAAGAGACAGCCAGTCAGAAAGAAAAACAAGAGTTGCTACACGAAATTTGCATTATGCAAAAAATTGGGACGCATCCAAATGTTGTTACTCTATTAGCTTGTTGCACTGAGCAAGGTGTGTATGATTTATTTTATATCCTATATTTTAAAATATGTTTTTTAAGACAAATATTTTTTTTCAGAACCTTATCTTTTGATAATGGAATATGTAATGTGTGGTAAGCTTTTAACGTATCTAAGAGATAGAAGATCAAGAGTGGATAGATTTCAAATGCCTCGAGGTGGTCTTACATCTAGAGATCTAACAGTTTTTGCATACTGTGTGGCGAGAGGAATGGACTATTTGGCCAGTAAAGGAGTAAGTTTGTTTTAAACGCATTTTAAAGTCATGCTATTTGACACATTTTAAATGCTATATATTTTTTTACAGATCGTTCATAGAGATTTGGCAGCACGAAACGTTTTAGTAGACCATAACAAATTGTGCAAAATAGCTGATTTTGGCATGTCGAGAGACGTCACTTCAGATTCTGATGACAAACTTAATAAGCCACAAAGAAACGCGTTACCAGTTAGATGGATGGCACCTGAAGCATTGCTTTATAGCGTTTATAGTCATGAGACAGATGTCTGGGCATATGGAGTTTTACTATGGGAGATCGTGACTTTAGGTTTGTTTTATAAAATTATATATTACAAATATAGCATTATTACATATTAATATATTTTATAGGATCAACTCCTTATGCTACAATGTCTGGTAGAGAAGTCTTACACATGGTGACAGAAGGATATAGGTTAGAAAGGCCAGCTCATTGTAAACCTCATCTGTATCAAACTATGCATTCATGTTGGCATGCAGATCCAGCTCAAAGACCTCCATTCGCAGATATCAAGAAACAGCTGTCTGAACTATTAGAAAACGAGCCGACTGAAGGAAATTACGTAGATTTGGAGAGCTTCTATCAAGACTCATCCGTTTATAGCGATCCCTCGGCGATTATCGAAAACGATGGAGGTATTTCCATTGAATACTCAGACGAACTAGGTTCTAAATTGAGAAACGATGGCATACCAAGGAGAAGCTTCCACAATCCGAACGCAGCAAATCTTCAGAGAAATTTCTCCGGAGGCAATTCCAAAAATTTTAATACAGTCAGAGCTGGAAATCATACGTCTGTAGGCGGATTTGGAATCATGGATGGCGGATTTTCTGGAAGAGACGGTAATTTTTGTGAAAGGAATCAAATTGAGAAGTTGTCCGGAGCCAGCTTTCACAGAGAAAGGGAAAGTAATGTTTCTAGAGAGAATGGACATCCTGGAAACGGATTAATAACACGAAATAGTTTCAATGGAGTGAGCAACCAATCTAATTGGTCGACTCACAGTGGTAGGCCTTTCTTAATCAAATCTGGAAGCAGTAGAAGTAAAAGAATCTCAGAATTCGAGTGTAATATATGATGTGTGTATAAAAAAATAATGTGATATAGAAAGAAAATATTTTATTATCATTTTGAATTGTACGTTTTAATATAAAATATAATGTATTATATTATAAAGTGTAAATATTTTGTATATATGAATGTAAAAACGCAGAGACTTGTACCTAAACCAGTATTTAGTAGTAGATACACAATTCTCTAGTAAATGTGTAGTGTCGGGCGTTTAGCAAGTTTTTATTATTATTTTTACTATTACAAAAACCTATTCATAAAGTTATCATGTAAAATAATTATTCATTCTTTGAAACTTCTAGTCTTCCATTTTTGTGTTTCATCTAAATTTTCTATTTATTAGCACGATTTGTGATAATCATATTATTTGTATACATTAGCTGAAGCGTTCACCTCTTTGCAAATGTTACCAGAAAAATATTTAATGTTTATAAAATAATTTTATTTATGTTGTATGTTCTTTTGTAAAAATATATGTCACAAAGAATTAATGGAAAATAAAGCTTTTTCTAGCGCCTGTTGAATAGATTTTATTTATTATTTTTAAGCATTTTTTTATGTGACTTGTGTATAAGATTGAAATAAATTGTTGATTTAAATTAATTTCTTTTATTTTAAAAAAATGTACGGGTTTAAAATTTTATACTTAATTATTAATATATTAAAGTGTTTCTATTTCTATATAATAATTCATTTTACAATTAAAAATATCCATATTTTTACTACATACTATTTTTTATTTATTCCATGAATTCGCACATACGTATTGTTAAAAAAATTCTAGTCCCCCAACTACACATACCCAAATAGCACGTGTTATTGGGGGGTATACTGTACACATACGCGTCACAACTCCCCGCATGTGCACGATAAAATATCAATATCTCGATGCACAGTATTTACATGTTTTTTAAAATTAATTAATTTATAGTTTAATTGTAAACTATAGATTTTCTCAGTTTTAAAACCCAGTTGGTAATAATGTGGCTTGCTTGGCTGATGTTCTGAAGGTTATATCACGTTGACGTCACCATTTTTTTATTTTAAGACTTAATGTTATTTTGTCAGCCAATGAGAAACTTGATGGATCTGTCTTTTTTACCTATATTTTAATTACTTTGTATAAAAATATATATAAATATAAACCAGATGATAGTGTAGCCTCATGTTCAAAATTAAATTCAGATGAATCTAAGTTGTATAGCAGATCATCAAGTTATCATTCTAAAAAGTAATAGACATGAAGTAGAAAAGAGTTTCGGAGAGAAATTCGGCTCTGTTTGATATGTTTTCTACTAGCATCTTTGAATGATGGTGAACAGGTTTATTTAGACTAATTATTGCATCTTTAATCTACGATGATAACATATGGTGCGTGTGTATTTTTACAGAATGGTAATCCATAAATTAGTATTATGTTGTTTTTAAAAAATTCTACTGCATTCTCATATTTAAAATAATTTTGTGCTAAATTGTTAGCGTAAAAGAAACCAATATATAATATACTCTTATGTTAATTAAATCTTTGTACAGATGTGGATGACAGCAGCATATATTGGGAAGTGTGTGCAGACTATACAGTCTAATTATTCGATATAAGCTCGTTTACTATTAGTCAAAACCGCTCGCATCATTATAAGTTCTTCAAGGATTTTTTCTTTATGACTACGTCTGACGACGCCTAAACCAGAGAAAACACTTGCTCTATATTTATATTTTTATCAAGTGTGAAATAAAAATATATATTAGAAAAATTCACAAAACATTTTACTGTCTAATAAAATCACAGCAACTTGAAATCAGAACCGAACAAATGTGATGTTTCATATTTTTTTAAATATTTTTAAGTTTGTTTTGGGATCTTGGGTTACTTAGTTAGTAAAGATACAATTTAAGCCATTTTAAAATTGAGCTTAAAGATTTTCTATTTAAAAAAATGGTATGTAACACAGAAACAGTTTTATAGATTAATGTCCAGAGGCGTAGACCCTTAAGCATTATCTAAGGGCGTTTGACTTCTGTCTAATCTTTTAAGGAATGCCTATGTCCGTGGGGACAACTGAAAGAATACAGTCTCGGTATAGAGCCCTCTATGTAAGGCGGAGTTTTTGACGGGGTCGGCCGGCCAAGGACAAGAGCTTGGAAAATAGTGACCCATTGCATTGCTAGCTTGCTATGTCCAATAAAGCGATTGCTTAAGAAAAACCAAGAGTCGGATCAAGAAAAAAGGAAGTGTCATGATTTCTCTGATCTGCTTAATGACCTCAGATCAACTCTTCAGCGTGGCTCTTGGATTTGGGTAAACCATGGTTATCAAGAGTCACGAATGAATTGTCGCGCATTCTCATCTCTTTCTCTCAAAACATAATTTTAAATTGGTTCCAAGAAACGTTCGAAAAAAATTCAAAATTAAATTAAATCATATTTAGCAAACGGTCGCTACATTACCATGAGCACATTTTGCAATAGCCAATTTTATTATAAAAATGAAAAATCTACTACATCAATAAAAAAAATACTTATAAATCAAGGTATTAAATTTTGCAAAGTACTGCTAAATAATAAGAAATTTTATTTCCAGAGAAATATAACAAATGTTAAAATTAAATATAAAAGCTAAGAAATTAAAATATCAGAAGTAAACTTTATAAAACAATTTATGAAAAAATATGAACTATAATACAAATAAAATCTGTAATTTATTTTTTTGAGAAAAATATATTTTTATAATTTTAATAAACAAAATTCAGATTTTATAAATATATTTATTTTATTTTATTATAAATATTTATATAGACAAACATAAACTCACCATCTATCGTCGTGAATATAAACATTTTTGTGAATAAGAAATTATGTAATTTGTAAATATGATTTTTTTATTACTTTCACAACTTTTTCATCCATTTATCAATGCATCATATTTTTTTTATTTTAAAATATTACGAATATATTTGTATTTAAATATTTTAGAAATCAAAAGATTAATGCGTATGTAATCTATTGCAACTTTCATAGCACCTGGAGAAACTGTCAAAATGAATGTTGCAAGCTTAATTCGTGCCATTGATGATAAAAAACTAACTTTTTATAACACCTACGTGTTAACTTCTAGGGAAAATTGGGATTATGTTTTAAATTTGAAAATTGTAGATACAACGAATCCGCTATCCGCTTAACCCACTTATCTACTTTATGGTGGAATACCGCAGAAACTAGTCATGTTCACGATTAAAAATTATAGAAAAATTTACGAAAAAGCTCACAATGACGATGATCATAATATATATTATTTTTCAATTTTACTTTCGTTACATACGTTGAATGATAATGATACAAAGAGTACTTTCTTTCGCTGCACGTCGCCCACAAGCTGCCTTCTTCAATTATGGTAAAATAATAACGTGAATTGCATTTTATGCATCGTTTTCGACGACAATTGAAACTTAATTAGTTTTCGTTTGAAACTTTTCACTTTCCATCATGGCCCGTGATGACTTGTAGTTAAATCGACATGCAAATGAAAGTTTGATTGGAATACACCGATGATGTTATTGTTGTTCATGTTTTAGTTTAGAAACGATACTCTTTTAATTTTCAATTTGTATTCATCGATTTGATTGTCACATTAAGATTTTAAATTGATAAAAATCTGATTGAAACGATTCGTACAGTTGAGTTTTATTGTAATATAGGTCGAGCAAAAACTGTTAAGTAACGTTATATAAAAGAATGCAATGTATTGTTTATGAATTACGAGTTCGGTATGTGAATTTTAATTAAAAATGTATGAATTGTTAATTGTTCTTTAAAAATTTGAGCGCATAATTAAAATATTTCTTCGGCGAGCATATATTGTATGAGTACCGTTAAGAAGACCGTTTTACAAGATATGTTTTTATATTATTGTATCATATTTAAATTCTTGTAAATATTATTTTTAATGTCATTTTAATTATTTATAATATTTGAAATAAGAATATATGAATATACTATATAATCTTTAAACAAAAGAATATAATAGTAATACAGAAAAATAGTAAAAGTAATCATTAGAACATAGTATATATTATGTGTAAAGCGGTCCATTTTTATTTATTGATTGATTGTGTTTATCTTAAATACATTATTTTGATTATTACATATGCAATTAAATGATTATAAATTTGAATTTCAAACAAATTAAGTAAAAGTAAAATAAAGAAAGCATGTAAAATGGTATATACGTATGTTAAACCGCATACGACCATGACCCACAGCCACATACAAAATTCATATAGTACATACCTATCCAGTTTTAAAATAATAATCTATATATTATATACGAGCATACATAAGTTAAGGTATTCAAATGATAAGATCTTGATGCACTGAATAAAGTGTCAAACAACTCGACCGGTTTCGAGTTTATTTATAAACTGTAATAAATAATAAAAAAAGGATCGGTCAAACTGTTTATTGGGAAGCGTAACGGTTCTTTCTCGTAAAATGTAAATAAATTCATATTTATTTTCGCGAGAGATGAAGCTTAGCGTTAATTAACCGCAAACCGTTATTGTTTATAAAATATTGTAACAAGAGCGGAACAATACCGCAAACTTGCAAATTTAACTTGAAAACGAAACGCAGCATTCGCCGCTGATTTTTATCTGATCCCCTACCATAAACGAAATTTTTCACATTGGCGCCTTAAAGAAGATGTTTCTCGTGATATTCTGCACAAGCAGTCGAGTTCACGGCTTCGGTGGGTCGAGTCGAGTCACTGTTTGCTCGGGTGCCGATATGTGCTGTCGTGCCTCAGACAAGTCGGTCGAAAAGTTCTCTCGAAGCGTTTAAAAAACAGTTTAACAAGCTCGTGACAGTAAATAACAAAGAAATCGCATTTCGGACGATGAAGTTAATTTCTCTTTTCACCGGGGAAAACTCGAAAAACGACTCAGCATATATAGTTCAAATATATAGCATATACTAAAAAAGTGATTGTGTCAAATTGATTATAGCTATCAACGCGCGAAAGATTGTTTATAAAGTGTCACGCGGAAGTGCGTCGAAAACTTGTTCGATGCGCGTATTTTACTGTTACAGATATATAATACGGAGGCTAGTTGGCCTGGTATTCTGTTCCGAATACCGTCATAGTTAGTGAGTCATTGAGAATCACTGATAACCGCTGATAATAACAGCTTATTAAAAAGAAGTACGCACGGGTTGCGATTAACCCCGCGCGTCGATATCACTTGATCGTTCATCAATTCTATCCATTATAAACATAAATACATAACAATGAGTGGGTTTAAATCATTTTTGTTTGTGTTTGCGTGCTTTATGTGCTTGAGTGGGTATGTAAAGGGGGACGAGCCTAAGGCGGAAGCGCTGAGGTCAAATCTACAGAATCATCGATACGACGAATCCGATGTATCTAAATTGCACAATATCGACCCGAGCATTGTGAAGAACTCGCATCGACCTCAATTCTTTGCCAATGAAGATAATGTGGCTTCTAGTGGGAATCGAAATACGTTGGACAGGATCGATGTGAACGCGAATAAAAATGATAACGGTTTCAATTCGGACGTCGATGTAGAAGATGATGACGATGATGAGGAATATAAACCGAATAATCACCTTCAGAATAAGCAGAATCAAATCAGGACTGTTTTATTGCGACTGATGGAGAGGAAAGAACAGAGAAGGAAGTTTGCGGAGGTTTTGCCAATCTTAAAGGTCATGACTCCGCCACAACGATTAGCGATGGCTGCTTTGATATCGAAGCAGATCACCGCTGATGCTAGAAATCCAGGATTGAATCTTGACCAGGTGAATAATATAAATTCAATTTACAATTAAAATTGGAATTCTAAGTTCGTAATTTTGCAATATAATATATATTTTTTTTATTAAAATCATATACTTAATAATAACTGTTTTTTTCAAATTAAAACCATATTAACAATATATAATTAGGAAAAAAACGTCACAAAGATAAGATAGTCGAATATTATGGACAGTATCGTTTATATTATTTAAGTATTTAATTGAATAAAACCTAAAATAAATAGTATTATCGTGTTATATAATTATTCGTCGTCTATTAGCAAGCGCAGGCTTCTTTTTTCAAAGGGTTTAGGTTTCAAAAGGCAAACTACGAGTGACTGTTAAAATGTAAATAAAAAAACTTATATATGAACTGGCATGATAAATCTTCGAATCTCATATTAACTCTAGTATGTCTGAGTGATCAGAATTAGTCACTATTATATAATTTTAATTCTGATTGACATCACAGTTTAAGTTTTTATAGATTTACCTAATCTCACGGACGGATATCGTGATCAATAATTAAAATAAAATCGAACAAGGTTGTGTATAGGGACATATATTGATTGTAAACTGTATATTAGTTCATATTTATTAAATACAATAGATGTCACTAATTTATAAATTAACTTTAATCGTATGTCTTAATAAATTTACTATTTAATTATTAAATTTACTTGTTGTAACGCATTGGGGTAACGCCTCACATGTTACAAAAGACTTACAATAAATAAATAAAAATTGCTTTCTATCATTATTAAAAAATTCAAATTATTTTGAAACGCCTTCTTCATTTTATAAATCCAAATATATAAATTAACTCAACATAATTGATCTTTATTTATAAATAAAAGTTTAATAATAGTTTATTTGCAATTTAAATATATTCAATTATTGTAAACTATAATTTATATGTTGGTCATCATGTCAATAGACTTATCATTAACGATTCGATTAAATTACATGCCATTTAATAAGTGTGATTAATAAAACAAATCAGCGACCGTTTCGCTTGTAGATTAATCTCGATTTATAGGCAGTTAGAAGCATTATTACCAGTTTTTAACCAATTAATCTCAATCGTATGTATTCGATTTACATTATAATTTATTAGCTTTCTAATACCCAAACCAATTCATCGTTAGGAAAACAAATTGATAATGAATCGTGTGTACGCGATATTGCTCGTTGAACTCATTTCCTCGGTCAACAGTCTCGCTAAATATTTCCTTCATCATCTTTCTAATCTACATATAATGCAATTGTACAATATAAAAGAGTCGTTAATGAGAATGTATGATCGTTTGTGTTCTTTTTTCTGAACGTGTGTTCAATATGGAAATTTTCACACATTTAACGCGTTGCTCAATATTCGTTTTTAATGAGTTAACGGATAACACGCAAGGACAGTTTTTCTTGTAATTGCTGTGTGAAATTATCAATTTATCTTAAAAATGTTAATTAGTGAAAATGATAAAAACTATAGATTTTTCTTAACCTACTTAAAGCCATATTAGTCAATATATAGAAGATAAGATACAATATGGATAAAAAAAATGTTTCCTTTTCATAGTTGAAAAAAATAATTTTAATATGTGGTTAAATATTTATTTATTGTGAGTCTTTTATTATTAAATAATAATTATTTAAGACTGTTGTCACGGTACTGTCGGCCATTTTGTTTTATATTTGAATGCTTATTTTTAATTGGTCGAAACAACAGAACGCATAACAGGTGTCTCGGAAAGCAATGAAGCAAATTCAATTTTTATACAATTTTAATTTTTATTATTATTTATTATTCAAATTAAATATATTTCATTTGTTTACGTGTATTATTACACACCGTTTATACGAAGCGATACGGTTTACAGAGTTGAGAATTGAACGGAGATGTTTCATTAAACGTCGGCTTAAAACAAATATGCATATATAAGATAATAAATATTAATAAAAACATACGGAATATTTGTGCGCTCTTTATTTCTGCTATCAAATTTGTTTACTGAAACTCCTTATTTATTATTTATTTATTTATTGTAAATATTCCGTTGCAACATGACAGATGTTAAACTAATGCGCTACAAGGTGTTACAGTAGTGAGACATCCGTTTTATTTATTTTTTTTAATTATTATTTTATCTTTAAATCAATAAATGTCACTATGAACGACCTAGTTAAGTTTAATTCTTAATTTTATTTACGTTATTTATTCATGAGATTAGGAAAATCTAGGAAAACCTAACCTAATTATTATTTTAATCTTCCCGCCACGATAAAAATTGCACGATATTTATTATCCATAGAAAATAAAATTTATACAATATTCTAGGAAGACAAAATACAATTCTACAGTATTATAAAAAAGCTTATATTCCTAAAAATTTTAGTTTTTTACTTAAAAAAAGAAATACCTAAAATCTAGAACTCAAATTTTAACTATAAAATATTTTATTATATAGTATTAAATATATTTAATAATAATAAATAAAATATATTTTAGAATGTATTGTTAGACGATAATTAAAAATTATACATATTTAAATTAACTCACATTTGAGAGCACATTTATACATTTTAATATTATTCAAGAGCAAGTGGTTTATAAATATATTATTTATGTATTAATTTTATATAATTTATTTCGACTTTAAACGTAAAACACGAGCAACTTCGAAAGCTTAATAATATTGAACCTAAAATAAAGTACAGTGTAGTTAATTAAACACGTTCAATTTTATCACAACTTAACTCGATAAAGATTTCTTGTTTCTTAAATGTGAAATACAAAAAAGTATCGATTCTATATAGGGTAGTAGTTTAAGGTCAGAATCGTAAAAGAATCGAACTCCATTACGAAAGTGCAATGAGATAAAGAAGAAGATAATAATGATCGGCCGTGACGAGACAAATTTGCGATGTGAATAATAGAAACCACCGGGTGAACACGAATCGGTTTCACTATAAACAGGTCACCCGGTACTATTGTTTGTTCGATGACGAAGAATACCGGACAATAAAGAGTTCGTTTGTAGGTCGACTTGCTACTGGATTAATTAAAAATTGACATTTTTATATTGAAACGAAAGCTCTCTCTTTTGCTTCAATCTGGCCGAGCTTTCATTTAAAGTTTCGATTGTGTGTATATATATAATATAATAAATTAAAAATTCGGTTGATATTTTTTTTCTTAAGAGATGTATTTAAATAATTAATTTATAAAATATAGTGAAGTTAAAATAAAAAAACTGTAGCATTATACATTAGTATTTCAAGTCTGTTTTTATATTATAGTATTATGTTATTTTAACTAACTATATATTATTTCATTTTTTTAAATATATTGTTTATATTTTTTTGTATTAAGTTAATAAAATAAGAGCTCTAAAAAACATAACTTTATACCATTTGCGGTCAACCATTTGTAAATAGATTTGCATAGAATCTATGACATAGTAAACCTCTGTATATTTGTTCGTTCTAGTAAGCTATTGATAAATCGGTAACTCAACTTATTTGCATAGATTTTAATTTTTACGGTTGTAATATACCGCTGATTAAATATTCACACGTTCACAGCCAGTTTAACTCTAATATTTTAAACTGTATTTTTAATAGGATTTAAATTTAGCCGTATTTTTACATGGATATTTAACTATGGGCGGCTTTGATTTTTATCTTAATGTATTTTATCTCAATCTACGTTAATATCCATATTCATAAAGCGTGAATTTTGCATGCATTGTTGTGTTTTTCAATGGCATTTTTGCATATAAATTGCTGATTTTTTTTATGAATCAAATTAAAAAAAATATAATAGTTTATATTTTGCCTATTAAAGTAACAAAGCTTGAACTTTCTTTACTATAAATTGAATAAAAAAGGGTCAACTTACAATATAATGAAAAATAAATAGCTTAGGCTTTAGAGAAAAAATCATGACTGAGTGTAACCATTTTTTCTGAACGTCAGACAAACTGTATTCCCAAATTATAATATATATATTTTAATTTATTTAATATTTAAAAACATAATAACATAATATTTCTTAAAAAGCTTGATTAATTGTTTAGCTAGAAACGTTGCAGTTAATTTATAATATATATTTTTAGTCGTTTCGTTAAGAATTTATATAATTTTTATTATTTAATTCGTGCGTGTTGTTATTGTACATAAAATATGTTTGGTGCTCGTTTTTATTATTTGATTAATTTTCTCATATTGTTTAGAAATACCTTTGTGAAAATTATTAATTTCGATAAAGCATGCATTTTGTCATGCAACACATTATTTTTTCGAAATGTTCTCACGTGCGTTGATATATGTAAAATATCAACAATTAACCAAAAATAGACTGCACTTATGCATCTTTTACGTCCACTTTCAGGTTAAAGCCATGTTCGGCAATGACCCAAATGTGACATCTGACCTGATGCTGCCCATTCTCTTGGACATTGCTAACATGGTGCGGGAGGCCAAAGACCACATTAGATTTCGCACACCGAAAGCGCCTCAAGCCCAACTATTGAGAAGATCTTTCTCGACCGATGAAGAAGTCGACCCTTTGGAGTCTCACTCTCTGGACTTCTCGGTCGAAGCCAGAGACCTCAATAGCAGACGGCCTCAGGCCAAATCTTTGGAAGAAACGCCCAAAAGCATGAAAATTGCGGCTAAAATACCATCCGTAATAAAAAATAGTAATATAAAAGTTAACAGCGACCTCAAAGTCGGGTCAGACGAAGGCGAAGCATATTCTGACGCAGATGAAGATAATGAAGACAGCATTAACGATCCAGAAGAAATAATAACAGTGATATTTCCGATGAACAATGTAACATACACAGACGTAATAAATAACTCATCGATAATCATAAATGGTACTATTGATGAAGATCTTCCTGTTGCTGAGAAACTGAGAGCTTTGAACAGATACATCGATAGAAATGGTACAATTTTTTTTTATTTATTTAATAATAATTGTTTATTAAATTAATATATATTTTTAGGAAATTTAGTCATTTTGAAAAGACCTCCATGGATTCCAGATGCACCTAAATATAATTTAATGCAACAGCATCCTAATAGAAAAGCTGAGCATTCAGGACCTTCACAACGCCGTAGACTACCTATTTCTCCTATGAGAAAAACTCCTTATGTGAAACAAAACTGCGAGCTATTCACAAATTCGCTTTGCTTAGACACAATGGATTATCCATCGTATGTATTTAAAATTAATATGTTCCAAAATTAACTTAAAATATTAAAAAAAATTTTTTTTAGAGATGCTATAATGGGAAGTATACGCAGGAATCAAGCAGCGATGACAGCTTTATTAACAGATTTTCCAGAAAATTCTGCAGATTATTCCATTGACGGTATAACGGCAAAGCAGGAAAAGAAATATACGCCTGAATATTATATAAATAATATGAATAGGTAACAGATGTCGCTAATATATTTTATTTTAAAACCAAAGATGTCATGTTTATTTTTTTAATATTATTTTAGACGCGAAGATGGTTCAGTTCCATCTGCTTCAGGTTTCATGTGTCCTAGTACAGTAAAGTACGCTAGACCTCAAAAAGCTAGAGCCACATCAGGACAATGGAAGTATATTGTAAATACTGGAGAGCACACTCAAACTTTACGTTTAGAAAAATGCTTGTGAGCTGCTTTTTATTTATTATTAAAATTTGAAGTATGTAAAATATTTAATATGATTATTTATAGACGACCTCGAGAGCCTTGTACATATTTGACCGACAATTTCAAATCAAAGTGCGTACAAGTGTACAACTATCACAGACTTTTGACGTGGGATCAACAAAACGGGTTGCATATGGATATCTTCAAGGTTAACTAAAATTAATTAATGCATCATGCATTTTAATGGCCATAAAGTATATTCAAATTGTTTTAAATTATACTTTCAGGTTCCTACTTGCTGTTCTTGCCACATTGAAGGATATAGTGTTGCTTTTCCGCCACACACTTCAAGGCCTTTAGAATCGGCATCAGAACACTTTCCTGGCGAAGATCTTCATGGTGAACAAGGAATAAATCCATATGAACATATCCAACCATCGATAAGACACCCTATAGCTACTTTTCCTGGTCAAGATTCATTTTCATTACTAGGCGATGCGCATAATTCTATACCTGGTTCTTCATTCAACAAACCAGGATTCACTGATGATTCTGTTTTACATGACTTACAACATATACCGATTTCCAATCAGTTCGATTCAATAAACAACAATTTTCAAACAGATATTTATCAGCAGCAAAGCTCCAATATAAGAAACGTTAAAAAACCTCCGAGAGTACAAGTAAATGAATTCGGATTGCCAAGTTATTTAGAGCCGCCTACAAAACCTGCATTAAAAAATCAAGATTTTCAGCAAAAATATAAACCTGGCTTAAACAATCACTTTAAGAGAGGCGCGCCTAATCAGAATAAAAGACCAAATAGAAGACCGATCAGAAAGAAGACATCAAATACAGGAGACGATCAATTAATAGGCGCTTCCAGTGTCCACGAAAATCCGACTATTATCAATCTAGATTCATTCGAAGACATAAACGAATCTGTAGATGAATATGATAGAACTTCTCCTAGATCTACAACAACACAAAAAAATTTAAATCCTTCTGCTAAAATAACGATTAAAAATGTCTCACCAACAACTGAGAGGAATCGACCTAAAACTACACCGATTCAATATACAGGATCTCAAAATAAAGAAATACCATTGAGGAGAGTCAATTATAATTATCATCCTATCATCGATTTCTTCGAAGAGTCTAAAACAGATGCTGCGACTGATAGAATGGATTCTGGACCAGTCTATCTATCTAGCGAAGACGAGTGGAGACCGATGGCACATCCTGCCGCATTTCCATTGAAAGCTACGGCAGATAGAAAGAATTAGATATAATAATAAAGTACAATACTTATTCAACTATGATCTATAAAATCTCTCGATTTACAAAGATCGAGATAGCCAAATTTTGTATGATATTGAGATGTTTACGCGCAACGCCTGCCATGCTCGTGTCTTGCCTATCAATATTATTAATAATTTATTTATTTAATATAATTTAATGTAAATATTTATAATTTAAATGTATGTTTATAATTAAAGTAATTTATTATTTAATAAATTAATATTTAAAGTATTTTTTTGTGTTTGTTGAGGTTTCTTAACTGAATTGCGAAAGCGTGCAATATTTTTTACAACAAATTGCATGTCCACAGTATTGCGTATTATCAATATTTTAAATAAATAAGTTTAATATATAATGTGCCTTATTTTGTATTTTAATAAGACATACAAATTGCTTAGAATAACCATGTCGTGCGATACGTGACACAATTCGTTAGTTTTTCGAATAAAAAATATAAACTTTCTCGAACGAAGTCGTTGCGAAAATTTGCTAGAAAAATGTCAACTAAAAGCATTGGGAAACTGTTATTGAAATCGATTTTCATTAACCATTCAAATAAAAAGCAACAAAAATCGATTCATTATAAGGTTGTATTTAAATTGCGTCAAAACTAAATCCTGTCTGTTGTAACTTTAATCAATTTATTTGGTTAAAACTAAAGCGAAAATATGAGGTGAATTATACAATAATCAGCAAGTTAATATTTTATTATATTTAAGCAACATTTAACTTTTGATATTCATTAGTCAGATTAAGAGAAAAATGTTACGTCTATCATCGATTATCGGTGCATACAAAGCTTTTATTTTGACAGTAAGAAAAAAATGTTTTACGCGTTAAAAGCGACATAAACCAAATCTTAGACCGTTGATCAATTATGGTGACAGTAAATATAAATAAATACTTTTCCACTACAGCTAAGTGCTTTTGTAAATATTTTTTATTGCAATTGATATTTTAAGGTACTGAATGTAGTCTAGAAATATTTTTTGTCCTAACTCTCATATTTAGTTTTAAAGTTTTAACTTTTATAGTGATGATATTTTGCTAGATTTTTATGTATGTTAGGGAAAACATATACATATCCTCTTCTTTTATCATCTAAGATGGCAAATATAAATGACACAATAATAATTGTCTAGTTGCTAGTTGCAAATTCACTGACTAGTGTTAACAAAAATTCTGATATTTATACTGTCTGAATTTATAATTGCTTAACGGCGTGAAAAGTGATCTCTCCCTGAAGCAGAGCAAATACATTGAAGCGGATACATAGTGTCTATAATTACACTTCCATTCAGAACACGCTTCCGCCAGCATTTTAATTAAATATTCCACCCGAGTTCCGCAACTTGGGCACATGACAGTTTATCCGAACCTTAAAACAAATAAAGCGACACCAACCATCGACATAGACGGAAAGCCCAGAGAAAGCAGCCGCTTCTCTCTTTATCTTCGGAGATGACTTCGCGTATGTGAACTGTTTTAAAATTGTCTCACATTATTCATTTATAAGCTAAATCAATTTGAATTATATAAAGATAAACAACCTGACACATCTTTCAGTACAAAATAGATGTTATCCTATTTTTAAAATAAAATAATAATCAAATCAGAGATTTTAAAAAAACATCGAGATTCGTGTGGAATTTGAATCATCAACTTTTGATTGTTTATCAGTTATTTGATAGACGGATTAAACCATAATAAAAAATATTTTTATGATATGCAGTTTATGATATTCTAGTACAAGTGAATAAATTTAATAATATCTGCATTTGTAATTATATTATTAAGATTATACAAATTTCTGCTTAAAAAATTATTTATAAATACTAATGTATATTAATAAAAAGTTACTTCAATAACTACACATAGCTAAAATACAAAATAGTCTATTATACTCAGTTCTATGTAAAAAAATAATAAACTAAGCAAGTTTTATTCTTATACATTTACTTTATTTACAATTAAATAAAGACGTGTTTAGTTAAAAATAATTGATTGATTTACGACGAAAAGTTAAAAAATAATTTACTTTTTTCTAAAAGAATCTGTTACTTTAATAATTAGTAGATTAAAATTTGTATAAGTAATTAGCAAACACAGATTATGTTATGTTATGTTTAATGTAAAGTTTTTGGGTATTACCTTTTAAATTAATATTGAAAGAGTACAATATTTGTATTAATACTTTTTGTCTGTAAACGAAAAATATATAAAAGACTTTTAATATATTTATAAAATTAAAAAAAAATATATATGATTATTATATAACGTCATAAATTTGATTTGGCAAATAAAAAAATATGCAATGAAACCTAGGTACATCTAATTCTTATTGCAAAATTGTGTCATATTATTCAATCGATACAAGTTATATAGCAAATATTTTTGGTGAATTTGTCATCGGTCGTGCGTGTAATAGAATTTTGTAAAATAACTGCAAAATGATACATAACCGCAAAACGCCTTTCACATAGATGAAAAAAATATTTCAGACATGTAGAAAAATCTGATTAAATCGGAAACTGCTCTTTTATTCCATGATACAACAATAATTGCACTACTTTATTACGTATCGCTCGATGCGATTCGGAATCGCCTAGATAACATCTAAAATCGGATCATTAATTTTTCACTTTCATCTTTAGAAGAAAAAAGCTTACCGTTATGGGAAAGCACGCAATGAGTTTTACAATAGTTCGATAGTATTTTTACATAAAGACGCGAATCGATTCCGTCGAAAAACAACGATTAGATTTGTTATGCGAAGTTAACTTCATTAAGCGTTGTGTAAAGAAAGTTATATTTGATGCCGCGATTTACAGATGCCATGTTTTTATTTTGCACGTTGTGTCTAATTGAGCGAAAGCTTATATATTATAGAATATTTTAATTAAATTTATGTAATAATTATATTATATTGTCATTGTGCCCGCCGAACGGATAATTTCTCATGTAATTTGTAACGAATTGGTCAATGCTGTAATATCTGGTCTGTCACATTCTCCACCGAAGAAAGTGTGACAAAATTGACACAATCTGAGCGGATCAATGAAAAAAGTTGCGGTCGTGTATTGACTACAATTGACCGTTTGCGAAACGGTTGGGCGCCACTGAAAATGACACTTTACACAATGCAATACTGCAATTGTTACGTTTATTTGTGTATTTCGGACGGCAATTTTTTCGGTGTTTAAAAATTAATTCTAAAGGGAAAAAAAGTGTATCTAATATAATTATTTTTCAATTCGGAAAATAATGATTCATAGCTTCCTTCCTTTTCTTATAGTAATGATTTATGGTTTTATAACTTTTTAAATATGTTTTTACATTATGTGAGTAACAGAATTACATCAGATATGAATTGATGATAAATTAGAGTGTTCAAGAATTATTAGGAATCTTAAAGTAATTAAATCATATTTTATGGAACATCTACAATTTTTTCTAATATAGGCAGTTAATATAACTAGGTTAAAATATTACTACTAGGGACGTAATTGCTTTACAGTGAAATTATTGTGTATGTATTTGTTATTAGTTTGTGATAATTATTTTTTAGCTCACTTAATAAGTTTCATATCCAAATACATACAATATATGGTAGTAAAAATAAAAAAAAACAATTACGAAAATTAATTTCACTTCACACGTAGCCCTAAAAAACTAACTATAATACAATACATATTTAAAAAATACTAAATTTACACTTCTAGTTTAGCTAAAAGAAGGAACGGTTTAGAATAAAAAAATACTAAATAAAATTTCGTATGTAAAATTTACATATTTTAAAAAATATAAATAAAATATATAAATGCAACAATTAAAAAGTTTTTCATTTATATACATATAAATAATCAACTTTATTATTTAGTATTAATTAAATTACGATATAAATAATTATATAATCTCAGTTTATTTTAATACTTGTGCTTTGATTTCCTGCATTTTATTTTTTTATTAGTTTATCATATAAATAGAAACGACCGAGATGACTTTTGAGTGAAATTTTCGGTTCAAGTGAACGTTCCGCGGAACGAACAAAAAGAAACTCTCCATCTAGTTGTCCGATGGAAAAATGAAATATAAACTATCCGCAGTCGAGGGGTACGGTTCAGTCGGAAACGGTCAGTGCTCTGAGTAGCGTCTTTCATGATTAATAGACCGTTTACTAGAAAAGTTCGTTTGTACGTCCGTAAATAACGCTGCACCATTTAACAAAGACCATTCATGTGCCACAGATGTGCAAAAGTGTAAGATGATAGTGACGGTTTATTGTGTGTGAACTCAAACAATATGGAGATGATAGTGTGGTTGATATTCACGTTCGTGATAAACTCTTTGGCGGAAGAGCGCATCCCTGCAGAGGAGCAATGGCATCCGATCTACCCAGCATTATTAGTGAACAAGAATACTGATAGAAGTCAGCAGAGATCCAACGTCCACGAGCAGCCATTGAATTTGGGTAGCAATGTAAGGAATCGTTTTATTCATCCAATCAGACCTTACGTTCCTCAGAATCAAAATAAATATTACAACCCACACAATAAGTATCAATATCCAAAAGCTCAGCCTTACAACCATCAAAACTATAAGACTAACATATATAAACCATATAGTCAAATTGAAAGTAATCTATATGGACACTATCAAAATCCAGCGTTTCATCAAATAAGACACGACGTCGACACAAATGCTAAGCGGTTAAAAGAAAAGGAGGAACTGAAACAACTGCATAGTGTCGATAGAAAACCTAAGACTGCTGATGAAGAAGGAGAAGAAAATGTACACAGGAACGAGCAAAATGAAAATTTTACGCCAAAATATGAACCGTATAATGTAGAATATGCGCCAAAATATTATCAAGCTCCGCCAAATCCGATCAACTTTAAAAAAGTGCAAAGTAAACTAAAATACGCAAGACCAAATATAGAAAGCGTCAAAATACATCCTGGTTTATATTTTCCATTAAAAAGTAAAATTAATAACTTCAAGCAAAATCAATGGAAAACATTTTCAGAAGGCAATAACGAATACCCAGAAATAAAGCCTGTTCATGAATACGAAGCAACGCCAGACGGACACGACATATACGAAAAACAAAAATATGGATTCGATCATAACAATGCTAATTTTCATTCAAATTTTGATAGGTTTGTGCATGATCATCATCCAAAAGCTGCTCCTTTGAAAGAAAAATATGGACCGGCTTATGCAGATGAAAAATCCGCAGAAGAGTTTATACCTGTTAAGATGTACGCTCAAGTTAGACATTCGGAATCAGTTAAGCATGTACCTAGAGAAGCTGCCCTAGAAGATGCCGAGTCTTCCGATGAAGTAATTAATGCACCGAGATTGAAGCAGGCTATTAAGGTCACGAAAGCTCAAACTGTTTACTCAGAAGAAGGTTATGAGGACAACGCTTATGATCATGCGGGTCATTTAAAACACGCTTCTAATCAAGAAGGTCATCGCGGATATTCAAAAAATAAAGAAAAATCGAAGGGTAAATATAAAGATGGCAGTGGCGGTAAATATGAAGACGGGGGCAGAAGTTTGAAGGGCGAAAATGTTTCTAAAAGCAAAAAATGGCTTTTAAACGATGGTACTGAAGAAGAATTCGACAATCATGAAAGCTTTGCTGTTAAAGAAGGCGAGCATGAATCTAACGAGAAAGATTTAGATAGAGCCGGAAGTGAAAAGAGCAAAGTTAAAAAGCCATTGAAAAAATTCAGAGCGCGAGTTAATAAGTTAGTGATAACTGGAGATTCTGAACAGATGATAAATAATGCAAGTGGAAAAAACGAAGAGTTAAAAAATGAACACGATAAACAAAAATTCGTGAGATTGAGACCGAATTATTATTGGAAGAGGAACAACAGTTTGAGTAGTAATAAAACTGACGATAAAAGTCCTAAGGTTGATCTTAAAACACTATTAAAAGAAAAGCTGCCTTATAGCAATAAAAGGATCAAAAGAGAAAGTGATTCTCATAATGTCCCTGTTCCATCTATAGATTATGAAGAAGCGTTATTTAAAGATGATGAAATAGTGAATATATCGAAAGAAAAATTGATCCAGCCACGAGTACAGCCAAAGCCAAAAAAGAATACGAAATATCCTTATTATAATATTTTTAAAAATTCTCCGCTAAAGTATGCAGAAAGTTTGAGAAGCATACCGAGAAAAACGAACGGCGGTAAAGAATTTTACGATTCAACTGCTTCAGTTACGTGCGAAGAAGTCGAAGGAGGAGTTGATCCTGTTCCTGATAGGATCAAAAATAAAACACCTGACGATGAAGAAAACGAACAAGAAGATGGCGAAGATGATGAGCATAAAAGAGAAAAAAGACACATTAAGATCAAAGTGAAAAAGCGGAGAGGAAAAAGAGATGCTGATGAACCAAGCAAGAAAAAACCCAGATTGAATGGCCTGGGTGATAAAATCGACTGTTTTAAAGAAAAATACTTCGGAGCCGACCCACTTGACAGTCCATTTTTCAACGAAGAAGAAATCTCTAAACCGGAACCGTTGAAATTACCTAAGCTGCATAAGCAAGATGCTGATTTAATTCCGTTCGGAAGTGTGAATAATCACATTTACATTTTGAAAGATCCACATAAATTAATTGCACCTGTCGGAAAAAATCTAGATAAATCAACGACTCCTAAACCTCCAACCACAGACAGCAAAAACGATGAACTTCCACATTTATTGACAGGTGAGATTATTCGCAATCAAAATAAAATACCAGTACCTAATGTTATTTTTGAAAAATATGCAACGAGTCGTGATCCTCAGATGAGATTATACGCAGATGTAATGGGGAATATCAAATCAAATTTGAACCCAGATGAAGAAGAAATCAAGCATCTAAATAATATACAAGCTCCGAAAATACCTAAAACATTAGATGTATTATACAAGTCTCATAAAAACAGAAGCGATGTCAATAATCCTAACAAACAGATAAGAATCACTAGAGATAATCATTTTGTATATGAACCGTATAAAATTATACATCAGCAGCAATTTAAGAAGACGCCTTTGTCTAGTTTAAGACCGACATCAAAAAAACCTAGGAGAATCTCTCTTTTAACTCAAGCTTCATCAACCATTGAAAGTATAGTTGATTTGAACGGCCAACCTGTTAAAAGAGATGTGAGATACACAGACATAGGCAAGGATGATAGGAGAGTAGCGCGCCAATCTGCAACTGAATCAGAAGAAGAAGATGACGAAGAAGAAGAAGACTACGTTGAAGTCGATCCAAGACGAGGTGAACCCAAATATGAAACCAATCAACATAAAAACCACAAGAAATTCCATTCACCAGTGACGTTTAAAACCTCAATTAGACCTGCAGAATTGAACGTAGAATATTTATTAAAATCTAATGAAGAAAAGGATCATGCTACTAGTGAAATGAAAAGGTTAGACGAGGAAGAATCTGAGAGGATTCTCATTGATGATATTGCAAATAAAGTCGCTTCAAAGAATGAAACTAATCAAAATGTCACGCATCGCTTCAAGAGCTATAGACCGAACATTTCTAAAACTGTATTTGACGTGTCTCCTTATCTACCAAGACCTATTATAATAAAAAATATTCTTCCAAGATATAATTATAGCAGCAGATACACATCTAATTTTGATCCAGAAGGCGAGGAAGAACCGGTCACGGAAGAGGCGGTAACAAGTACGGAAATTACAACTAATAAGGTTGAGGAAGAGCAGTATACAACAGAAGTTTATATACCAAGAACACGTTTAAGAATCAATACGACACAAAGGCCTGTAGAAAAAGTGTCGCAAACGACAGAAATAAATATAGTTGCCCCTAAAACAAGAGTTAATAATAAGAGGCGCAGGATCAAATTAATAAAGATGACTACTCCATCTCCAGATGAAGTTGAAACGACTGAGTATGCTTCGAATGATGAAGAATATGCTCAAGTAAGACCAACTACAGAAATTCTTCCGATTGTTGTGACAGAGGAAGTCCAACAAGGCTATAATCAAGACGATGCAATAAATTATTGGAAACAAATTTTAGACCGGCAAAGTACCACAGAAAAATATGTGGAAGAACCTAGGACTAAGCCAACGAGGCGAATAAGTCGACCGTTGACCCCTAGAGCAATTGCCACAGAACACGAAGTCGTGTCTAGAAAACCAAGGATCTTAGAAAAGACTTCAAAAAAGCGTAAAACGACAGTGATTACAAATTCAAAACGGTATGATTCACCGATTACTACGGAAGCCTCAAATGAACGCAAAGTACGTAATAATATAAGAAGAAGGCCTAAGAATAACGTTAATAATATCGCTAAAAAGAGATCTGATAAAGAAGAAGCATCTTTAAAAAAGAATAATGATAATAAACCAACTAATTACGATGAAGATAACGTCGAAGTAATAGAGCCGGTTGAAAACGAAGAAAAATCGGCGAAAATAAGACAGGGACCGATCGAAGAAAGCAGATTTGAGGAAGACGTTGAAGAGGAAGAATCTATAAAAGAAAGACCTAGTTATAATTCAAAGCCGTTTGCTTATTATCAAGATCCTAACTTGGCTAAGAATGTTAACAAATTGTCTGAAGAACTAAGAGATGATCAACACACCTTGCATACTGATGTGGAAGTGTTTAATTCTGAATTCGAAATGGATAGAGGTCCTAAACATGGTGGTAACTATAAGAAAAGTCCAGGATCGCATAAGAATATTAAAAAATTTGAACGACTGGGCGAGTCGGAAGACTTGAACGTAAATTCTGAGCTGAAAGAAGGCCCTTTACACGGCGGTAACTATAGAAAGGCCAGAGAAGATTCTGAGGGCGTTGAAGATGGAGGATTATCTGCTAGGGTTCTCAACAGTTTTGTATCTTTGGTGCCTGTGACAACGCAAGGACCTCTATTTGAGAAGAATCCTGGTAAAAGACTTTATTATTTTGTGAAAGATGATGAATAATTTTTTTTCGATGTATTGTGAAAAATAATAATAAATGCCATTTATATGTTGTGTAAAAATGTGTTATAAAAATGTACTCTTGTACTTGTTATTATTTTAATATTGTTTGTAATGTGAGATTAAAATTTTGTTAGTTTTTATATCTATGGATTAAAATAAATTATATTTATATTAAAATACTGATATTTTAAATACATTTACTGAAATATTACACAACTAAATCAACAATGACGAAATACTATTTATTATAAAAAACTGACAAAATACGTTTAATTATATTATTATATAAATAGTAAGTAAATAATTTGGATAAATATGCTAATTTAATTTGATAAATAATTTATACAAACTATAAATTTAATTTTTAATGCAAAAAAAAATTAAAAATATAAAAAATTATAGCAATTTTTATTTTTGCAATTTTACCTTTAATTCATACAAAATAACCGCTTTTTAAAAATATGTATTATACACAAAAAAAATAGTACTGCAGTGAAACAAATATTTATTATTCGACAAATAAATATCTTAGGAATTTTATTTCTATTAAACTTTTTAAGCTTTTAAAGTAAATATATGCAAATTTTGTAAAAATAAACTTTGACTACATCTAAATTAAATCGAAATAAATTTATATTACACAAATAAATATTTATTGCATTATTATTATTAGCTGTCTAATATTTATAAAAACTTGATGATTAATATATTAATATAATTTAAAGTTTTAAGAATCACCTCATTATTAATGTTGTTTTAGTGTTATTACAAAACATAGTTTTTAAAGTAAGTTTATAATATGTACTATAATTATAATAGATTCATAATTTAATTTAAAATTAATGTGTACTTAATATCAATATACACAATATATTAACACTAAACAACAAAAGTTTTCCCACAAAGATAAGCCGATATGTATATAAAATTGCACGTTAATTTATAATTTATAATTTTATATAATATTATGTTTTTTAGACATAAAAAAATATTTGGTTTTATTTTACTATTTTTTATAGTGAAAAGCATACTTGAAAATATTTTATATCTAGCTTATAAAAGTATTGAAAGTAAAAAGATGACGAGTTATCTAATCTTTGTGAGAAAAACAATTAAAAATGTTTAATTTTTCAATTGAGTATTCGGTGATTTATATATAAATTTCAAAACTTTTTTTTTGTAATGTCCTCTATTTACCATATTGATAATTATACTATACAATATTTGTCATAATGTCAAATCGCGGTTCGTTCCTGTCACTTTCTCCAATTTAGTCAGGAATTAATCTGTGAACGAAACTAAATCGTTACACGCTTGGTCGAACGCAATGATGGAATCTGTTGAAATGAGAAAATACACAAAAATAAACACCAAAAGAGACGCAAATTCAGAATTGGCTGATTTTACCATGCTACTGTTATTCAACGTTATTCAATTAATTCGATCTAGTCGCATAACTAAATAAAGTGACCTAAGAAAACTGAAAGTCAAAATAAGTATACTTTAAATTATATACGTATAAACTTAAGCATTCTGTATATTGGCGATTTATCGACTAAATTTCATTCACGTACATTTTAGCAACACATTGCCCCATTGCCGTTTGCGGAAATTGAACGTGTTGTAATTTCGTTCTATATTATCTGCACAAATAAACTATGAACAAGTCAAATAAAAAAAATCTCAGTAACAGTAGTTACCCATTGATTTCAAGGCAACTTAATAGGTCGTGACTTATTACTTTTTCTATTTCTAGCGATTCTGTTAGTAATTGTATAACTCGACATTGTTTAGAGTTAGCTTATTACTTTTTACGTCGTTTGACTTTATTTTGAATACATTAGCGTGGCGACATAAAGAGCGAAATTTTCGCACAAAACCGTGCCAAATTGCTGATGAAGGTGAAGAACAAGCAAGTTGGACCTTCAATGAGGACATGAAAAAATGAGCGTAGAGGACTACCGTATAAAAGCTGGTGTTGTTTAATGTATCTGGTTCATTCCGATTGCAGTTCTTGGATAGTATCGACAATGATCGCGTGTTTAAAGGTATGGTTGTTTTCTAAATATTGGCAGTTTCAGTTGAAGTGTAACATTAGAGTTGTATTGTTTTTTCAGATGCTCTCTCTACTGAGCTTCATGGTCATTTTGTGTTGTTGTTTATATGCTTCAGCGATACCTGATAGTGCTGGACCTCCTACGGAATTCGTTTATGGTATATATTTTAATAAACTATACTACACGTATAATTGATATTATTTAAATTGATATTGGATTGTTAAAAAATTGTGAGTACTGTTTGGAACACCATGTTATTATAACACATCACAATAAGCTAAACATATTTATTTTTGCATTTTAAAATTTAACTATATATATTCATTAGTCACAAATGTTTTTAATCTCATCATTTATTATTTGAAAGTTTTTATTAATTACTGTACTCAGGACTTTAACCCTCGTATTTATTTTTGTTCCATTTATGCCCTATATTTTCATAAATTATAGTTTTAACTTAACTAGTATAAGGGTATATTCTATACATATTTAAAAAAAATTATTGATAATACGTCAATCCTAAAATATTTTTTTCACTTTGTCTTTGGACATATCTTAATTTTATGCAAACAACTATTTTTTTTAATAATGAAACATTATAATTTGATAAAATGATTTTTCAAATTTTTTTATAAGGGTTATTTTAACCATTTTTAGTAATATAAAACTTTTAAATGATGTGAAATTTGTAAAATTTATTTAAACACTTAAATGCTAGCGACTCACCGGTGCGTCATTTGTTGATTTTTTTAAACAAATTATTTTTTTAAAAAACTTTTCAAATCATATAAAATATATTTTTAATTAATTAATAAAGATTATTGTACCAGCTTCATTATTCAGTAAACCAAGTATTTTATATTTATTTAAAGAAAGAAATACAGACGCGTGAATAGAAATAACAAGTGACTAACTAAAGTTGCTGGCGTTTAAAGGGTTAAGCAAGGATGAAAAATGCTTATTTACTCATATTTAATATTTATGCATTTATGAAAATCATAAAAATATATTGATTAAATTAAATATATATTTAATTATTACCGATCCAAAATCAATCTAAATATCATCAAAAATAAACATGCTAATTGAAATTGAAATTTTAAATAATGTTAATACCTTATTTAGTTAATACTGATAATTTTGTAAATATTTTTGATGTTCAGTACAGAAAATTATAAAAAAATTACTTTATATATATTATATTATAATACTTATTTCATATATTAAAATGCAAAAATATATTTATTCAGATATTTATTTACACAAAACCAGATATTAAAATATTAAAAATTAATATATAGTTTCTATTACCGAATGACAGATGTCTTTCTTTGACCTTCTAATATATTATTTATTGGTGACATCTATTTTTATATGACATTACTAATCTATTTTTAATATTTCAGGTGGTATTCCATATGGTAGCGTTAGTGGAAATGTTGCAGAATACTACAGAATGAAAAATAAAGCCCCAACTCAATACTTCTCAACTCAGTCTCATATTAATTATCCGAAATATTACAAAATATACCAGTGACATCTAGAGCCAAAATTTATAATTAAAATATTATTTACTGTTTTATTTGTATCATGTGCGGACACAATAATAAAATATAAAAGAAACGTTTAAATTTATTTCACATAATGGATATCCACAGTACCGTTAAGAAAATAAAGCAGAACGGGTGAAATCATTGACCGTTAAATAGAACCAGTTCGATAAGCTCCATAATAACAGAACAAAGATTTTTTATTATTATTTTAAAACATAGAGGTATACTAATTTTACATTTAAATAAATATTCGCCCAGGGCGTCATAATGATATATTACTATAATAAGAAAAATGTTTGTTTTGCAATACCTAGCATTGAAATAATGCTAATTTATAGCCACAATAATTATAAAATAATTATCTAAGATTAATTAGCAATTATCGCTTATTGATAAGTTGAGAAGTAATGAACCTACTATTATATTTATAAATATAGAGATGATACTCTTAGAAAACGTTCGATGGTTGCCCATAAATGAAAGAAGAGCCATTAATTCGCGTCACGAATCTACAATTGCATTGCGGAATGCATTATGCAATTGCGTTTGACCGCCGGAAAAATGGCGTGATGATAATTGATGTTTAGTGTTTACGCACTTCGGCCACGAATCAATCGATTAATGGTGATAATAAACTACTTACTGCGGGGTTTTAAGGTTGTGGAAGCTATAAATCATAGTGATAAATCTTAAAGCTCGTATTCACATACTTAAAACGGATTAGACTCCAAAGTAAATAAAATAATATTATATTATGCAATCGGATGTTTTTTTTATTATTTACTACTAGTAGTAGTAAATAGTATAAGTAAATATTATAACTAGCAGCAATTAGCTTATGAAACATTAAAAAAAAGTGAAAATTAAAATCAATTAGTAAAATATACAATAAGTGTAAGAAAAGCGCGTCGATATGATTTTATCGCTAGACAAGTTTGAAAAAAACACTCGAAACTACCAAGAAACTTGGCTAAGCAATGAAGTATATCTGAATTAATTATAATAGCAAGAAAATCAACAGAAAATGCATTAAACCGTCCAATGCCACATTTTCCAGTTATCTACAAGCTACTCGAGAAATTGTTTTTTAAGCGTCTTAAATCAATAAAAAATTCTTATCATCTGTTTGGATTTCGGAAAAGCACACAACAATAATGTTATTGCATCTCAAGTGTTATTGGTGAATCATTAGAATACAAATAATATATGCTCAGTGGTATTTCTGGATTTAGCCTTGAAAAAGTGTGTATATATTTATAATAAATGAAAAAACTTCTACTTTAACCGTTTAGTTTTTTTAAGTTCTATATAACAGACACGTATATTCATGAACTAGATATAAACTAAAGTACTTAAAAGAAGTGTGATAGGACCGATGCTCCTGCTCGATATCGTGCAATTAGAACGCACTATTTTCAGATAAAACTGTTATTGTTTTAGCCTAGAAAACGACAGAAAAATCTACTAATAAACTGCAATGCTCTATTGACAAAGCCGAATTAAATTGAATATGGCTGAACCTTAAAGTTAAAGCTTAGGCTTTGTTCTAATTTATTTGGAACATGCCTAGTAAATTCATAGTAGTAGAAAACTTTTTTATACCGGTAGCGTTTTTGCAGTTAAAATGCGGGAATCTTGCTAAATGCGTAGAACAGCGTAGAAGTGTTTCGCTGGTCCTTCGAAGCCCAGATAAGACGACATTCTCGCGAGCGTCAAAGTCGTATGCAAACAAGAAGATGGCAATTTATTTTAGAAGATTTTTATAAAATAAGTAAGAAGCTGCTAGTCGTAGATAATTATTTTTCTCCAGGTAAAATAAGTAAGAAGCTGCTAGTCGTAGATAGTTATTTTTCTCCAGGTTTTTCTCCAAATATTATGACAGTCCTATACACTTGAACCAACTCCATGAATTGTCTAGGAGTGTAATAGTTGTGAGGTTGAAAGAAAACTGCTTTATCGGTAATTAAATATTTGTTCTTAAACCGGGAATCCAAAGTAGATGATGAGATAAGATAATTATATTTATTTCTGTCATTGTTTCTAGTTTTTTATTGAATAGTATTAAAGGAAATTAGCTATCGAAGCTAGTGAGTGTGCGATCACCAGACCTTAAACTTTTTGTGTTTTAAATAATTTTTGCTTCGTTCTGATTTTTTAAAATCAATTTTTAAATTTAGTGGTTTAAATTAGACATTCAATCTACAAAAAACTACTTAGCATTTTCAATTCATTTGAAAATATGTTTAAAACTAAACTAAATATTTCCAGAGGAAAACATTTTATATTATTTAAAGTTGAATTTAAAACTTAGATATTTAATGATAAAACTAAATACTGAATATCATTTATGATTGGGTTTAAAACTTAGCTAGATAATAATAAAATTAAACATTGTACAGTGAAATCTCAGTATAGCGAAGCTCACGGGACCAAAGAATAAATTTCGTTATACTAAAAATTCGTTATATTGAATGTAAGGAAGATGATATATTTTTATTTTATTTTTAATTACGATATTACTACAGCATCAAAATAAACTGAAAATATCAAGCACCTAATCTGTTCCTTTAGAAAATGCGTTTTAAAAATATTAATAATTTTATTTCAATTTTACATATTTTGATTTAAATATTTTTTAAAGCATATTTTTTTGCGCAGTTATGTGTTTAGTAGTTGCTTGTTAAAGAATAGTAATTATTTTGAAACTTTGCCCCTTTTTGTTGAAAATGTTTAAAAAATCTTTAAAAACTATAACTTTTTTCTGTATAGAGAATCTAATACAAATCCACATTATTAATATTATATTTTAAATCCCGTATAAACTAAACGTATTCTAAAAAATATTTTTGAATATGTTTAGTTTATACGGGTCCAAAACCGGGAATTTCCCTTTCAAATTTGCTTACATCTGACAGCTCTTCTGTCATCTGGCAAGCGCTCGATGCGCTCAGTTTTGTGCAATTAAATAAACAGTGAAATATGTTATAATCACAGCATTTTTCAATGTCAATTGAAGATGATTCAAAGTGATAACATAATCAAAACTATAAATTATGAGTGTGCCAGTAAGTGTTTGGTTATATGAATAATATATCACGGTTATTCTAACAAAATTACTATTGACTTTCATGGATCAAATATTAAAAGACAAACAGCGGTGATTTGGCAATTAAAGGTTTACATACCAAAGTAAATTAAACATATTAAAATGCTAGTAATAATGAAAAATCTCGTATTAGTGTAAACAAAAAAATACATTTTACCCACTATATAGTATCGTTTACAGTTAATTTTCAGATGCAATGATATATCTATTAACATTTACTTATGGCAAACAATTAAAATATGACATATTTTGACAATTTTGAAGAAGATGAAGAGATACCAATCTACGTCTACAGTAAGTACCGTCAATTTTGTTCCTCGGTTGTCATTTAATTTATGGATTATGTAAGTAGTAATAATGTGTTCAATGTTTAACTCTCGATGAAGGTCTTATTTTTTTAATTATTTTTCAGAAGCAATGATGAAACAATTTGATGATCTACATGGCTACAACGTAGAATTGATATGTAGAAATAAAGAGTGAATCTTCTCATGTTGGAGTCACTGTCAGCAAGTATTATCTTTTTATAAAGAACATACTACATAAGTTTGATGTAACTGAATATCTTAAATTTGGCTATTCCTAAAGAGGAATGATGGCACAGAACAAAAATTGATTAAAAACCATGACGTATACATATTTTGCAACATCAGAATTAAAAATAAGCCACTCCTAGATATTTTGGTTATCGATTATTCCAGGTATGCAATCATATATTTATAATCATTGTAAAATTAGATAGCATTCAAAAAACTACACATTCATAAGCTGTCCGCTGTTCCCACTACGACAGCGCCGATTTGATTGACATTTACATTCTATCCTCATACATACTAAGGTTTATCATGTTTAAAATGTACCTTGTTTATTTGCAATTCGTCAAATCTAACGAATATGTGGATTACATCAGAAGAAATGATAATTTTTATGTATTGTAAAAAGAAAAACTCACTTTTCGGCCTCGGAGCCCGTCGACGGGAATTCAAAATTTGAAGATTTCATTACGAAGATTGTTTTATGATTGTTTATCTAGTTAAATAAATGAATTCTTATAATCCTTACACGTTATGTATATATTTCATTTTCATAGTTATAACATACCTATTTAATTTGCAATCCGATTATTCATATTCAGTCAAATCAAACATCGCACATGACAATGACAAATTAATGAAAATTTTAGTCGCGTAACAAAATGAAAATTATTGTCGAATAACAAAATTATTATAACTGTTGTCATGTTGATGTCGTCCATCTTGTTTAATATTTGAATTCCTTTTTTTCATTGGTCGACAACAAAAGAATATATTAGCGGAGGCTCGAAAATCATGGTACCAACTCTATTTTTATTTTTAATAAATGAAATTAATTGTATTTCCTTTGTTTACGTGTATTATTATACACCATTCATACAAAGCGATACGATTTACAAAGTAGAAGATTGAGGATATAAAGTTTTATTTTAAAGCGTGCGCGTCTGGAAGCGGTAGCGGCTTAGAACGGTTATATTATAGAAGAGGCTTAAAACAATTATAATATAGGTGATAGAAGATACACGCATAGTTATTAGATACATATATAATATTACATCTGATGTAACTTTATAATCCCGTTTTTAAAATTGCTGTGTTTAACAAAATATTATATAGTTTAACAAGTAGTATAACAATAACAAAAATAAAAATACAGCCACTTTATTCGTTTAAACAAAAATTAGCCAGTGTATAATGAAAACAATATTTTTAATCCTTTTTTTACATTTTTAAAATTTAGCTTATCCTTTGTAATATAATGAAACCTAAGTATATTTTGGTAAATAGAATAGATTTTTTTATTATATATTTACAAATAATCTATTATTATTTTTTTATTATAGTAGATCATATAATATAGTATATATAGAATTCATATAAAATACAGCAGCGTATCAAATTTAATAAGAATGAAATGTTGTTTTCTGTTTATTATAAAAGCGGTTACGAAACGGCAATTTTTTAAAATACCATCATTATAAAATGTCATCAAATGTTTATTATTCACAGTGAGTGTTTAAATATGCTTTCTGATAATAATTTATTCATATAAAACACGTATTTATTAATTTTGGGCTGCAGCTCGGTATGCACGTTTTCAATATTAAACTATGTAAATTGTATCGATATAAAAATTAAAATTAACCAACATATTTATGATCTTTTTATTGCTTTTCGGTGATAAAATAATGTTTTATGTCTTAAACTTCGAGCCCGCATCACTGACAATTAAAATTCAAAGACAATAAAATAAAATTTTGACGTTCCGACGGACGTTTTTCTGGCGCGCCGTTGCGACGGGAAAAGCCTTGAAAAGCCTTCATTTTTTCCGCCAAAAATTGTAAATAAAAGAAAACGTAATCACACATGTATACGTATTAATAACAGTGTTAAGTGATTGAACACCGTGGAGGTAAATAGCTAAGAACTTAGCATGTAATCAAGATAATTGCAGTAACACAATGAACCATTCAGAAGGAAAAACTTGGCTATTGAATTTAAATTGCATGTCTACGTTTTCGGCTGTCAAGGATATGTGAATAAGAAAATGGGTTACTATAAATCACGAAAAATAATTATTAGACCCTAATAAATGTTATTTATGTAAATGAGTAAGCATTTTTTTTATTTATAGTGCTTTTAAATTAAAATAGTATTTTTTATCTGGTATGAAAATTATGTCAACCGTGATGTTCTGGCGTTTTATAGCTATGTTAATATAATTTATTGGATCTCATCGTTTGAATATAAATTAATAAATAAATCCAATTAATATTCCTTGCGTTCTAATCTTTTATTGATCGTGAACAATGGTTGATCGTAAATGGATTGCGATTAAAATATAATATTATGCATTGATATTCTTGATATAATTTCTATTTTAATTTAATATTGAAATATTCAGATAAATATATTAATTTTTTTACAAAAAATAAAAAGCATATGTGTAAAAAAATACATGACAAAGGCAATCTATAAATATTAAGAAAAATATTTAAATGCCTGTAATTAAGTATGATCTTGATCAGTAAAATACCTATAACATATGATAAGTTATGAAACATTCAATAATTATTTGCTGATTTTTACAATAAAGATTATGTATTGAAATTGAATGGATAATTACATTTTGACCAAATGTTAATATTCTAAAAGTAAATAAATACAACATAATATATAAAAAATATTTTATACAAAGATCACATATATTACTAATTAATATCAATCACTAAATATTTAAAATTGTTAATTAACTATAAATTAATAATATTTATAAACCGTCTTAGGCAAAAGTTGTTGACTATTTAATAATAAAAAATGACTATTCATTTTTTTGTTGTATTTTGACCAAATGTTAATATTCTAACAGTAAACAATAACAAGCGTTGATATATTATATAAAAAATATTTTTATACAAAGGTCATATATATTATTAATTTTTATCCGTCACTAACCATTTAAAATTATTTTCTTACCACAATTGAATAACATTACTAACCGTTTAATTTAAAGGTGTAGACTGTTTAATAATAAAAACTGAATTTTCTATTATTCTTTACTATCGTAGACTTTTGATTTAATTCTAGCAATAATGGATATTTAATAGAATGAACATTTTTTCGAATACTATTTAAAATATTTTATTGAATAACATAATATTTCTATAATTAAAAAATATATATAACAAGTTAATTATAATAAAATAAATATATAAATAATAATATGTTTATATTAATAAATTTATCTTTGTATATAAATACAAATAATTAAACATTACATTTAATATTCAAAATATACATATGTATGTATTTTGTGTTTAACGACGTTTATTCGTCATTTATAATTGAAGGCAAGTAGTATATGTGTATGTATAAAAATATGTTACTAATAATAAACTAAAAATCTACACAATAACAGTACATAAACAAATAAGTTTTCTTAATTACAATAGAATAATAAAATATTATTTATTTCATTATTATTAATTTTATTTAAAAAAATTAAAATTTAATTATTTAATTATTTGATACTACATATTCTACTAAAAAATATTGTTCATCAGTATAAAATGTAATTATTAAGCAACAAAAAAAAGTATAATAATTTACAAATATATATAGCCAAAATTAAAACTATTAAAAATACATAAAATAACATCAAAGATAGTAAAAACAAGGGTTTCGTTACTTTTAAAATCCCGAAAATAAAATTTAAGACTTTCTCTTAAATAAATTCCATAATTTAATAAAATAAAATATATATTTTAGATTTTATTTTAGCATTTTTGCTACTTAAATTTTTAATAATAATTTTTAATTGGGTGAGAAGTTAAATTTTTATTAAATTTGGCAAAAAATTAAATTTGCCAAAATGTCTCAAATCTCAAACGGATTCTTAAAAAAAAATATATTTTAGAATTCTATGTTGATTATCTTAAGTTCAATAGAAAATATCTAATTTACTATTGATCACCGGTGTTTTACGTTTACGTCATATTTATAAATATGACGTAAATCAATCATATTGAAAGGCAATTATAGTAAATTACTCAGATTTGTCATTTTTTCAACTTTGAAGGTAAATAGTGCGTCCTTTACCTTTGAGATTTGTCATTTACTACTCAGATTCAGCAAAAACGTATCGCAAGAATTTGCGTGTGGTCAACGTCTTCGACGTTCGATGGTCGTGTGAGATAATTGGAAGGAACGTGGTCCCATTGTGTGGCACGGGATGTGAAAACACGCAATGTACTTGGTATTGAGCTCTAGGACGCATATCGAATTCGGTGTGTATATAAAGAATCGACTGTGGTAACTTGCAGTCAAATCTTTTCAGACATTCTGTCCACAGTGCGGTGCTGAAGAAGAAAAATCTCATCTCAAAAACAAAAATGAATTCCAAGGTATTTCAATATTTTTAGTAGATTATAGCTAACTTGATTAGGATTATATAGACTTTTCCAGGAAATTTGATAATTTATTATAGTAAAAACAATTATTTAGCATATTTTATTTTATATACTTTATCAATAAAATACAATGGTTGATTCTAGTTCTTCTTTGTATTAAAAATATACCGTATTTTTAAGACTTAAATTGTAATCTATAGTTACTAATATGTATTTTATGCTATCAACTATTTAAATAACATAATCACAATAAATAATATTCTAATATAACCTTAATATTTATGCCTGAACCATTTTATATATAGTCATATTTAATTGCAGTTGCATTTTCGTATATATTTTAATATTCTATTACTTAAATAAATTATTGAAGTCTAATCCTTTATTTAAGCAATGAAATACGCAGGTAAATTAAATACCTATTTGTAATTAATTATTAATTAACATTTACATTATTATTTTTTAGTAAGCTATATATAAAATTTAAAAATTAAGCAATAAAATACAGATAGGTAATAGAAAAAAAACTGAAAAATAAAATAAAAATATTCATCTCTTTCTTTTATTCTCAAAAAATTATTAGTAATATATTATAATATTAATCGATATTTAGTTTATTGGCTTTAAGACAAAATAGAAAACAAAAATTTTAAAAAATCTTAGATTTACTAATTTTTGATATTAAAATATTTTTTTATAAATATAAAAAATATTTATATTTTTTATAAATACAATGCAGTATGTTTATTTTTAATCTTATAATATAATTATTTTAAATAATATAATATAATATTTAAAGAATATTTAAAATTCAATTTTAATAGAGATACTGAGCTTCGGAATCAATCTTTACTAATAAAAATATTAGTGTGGTAAAATATAAATATAGTAAAATTAATTCTTGATTGCTTCGATTAAAAAATATTTTTATCGAAATTATAAATTATGTTTTGTGATTAGTAATAAACTAATTGATTGCTTATTAATATAGTTTTTAATTTTAATATTTTACAAAGCAGTCTTAATATTAAAAAAAGCGTTATATAAATTGACATACAGCAAAATTGTAAATCTTAAATGATTTTTTTTATTAAAATGACTAATTTATTATATAAAAAATACAAATACTTATACATGTATTTATTCTAAGAACGATAAGTAGTCATTCAAAATTGATGTAAGTAGTGTATGTACACATATAAAAATCTAATAATCGACATTAAACAAGAATCATTTTTTACCAAATTTAAAAAAATCTGTAAAACATTTTTAATACATATAAAACTACCGTTCAGCGATTTATTACTGCAGTCATTAATATGAATTAAATTTTATTTAACAAGTATAATTAAAAATACGCTACATATATTATTTCACATACTTTTCAACTGCTCAAAAATATTGTTAATTTTAAAAACTAACCTAATTGACACTTTACTAGAAAGATAAGATAAGACTCTTAATCCATGAAAATTTCAAACGCTTCCAATTTATTTATTTTTATAATTTTTAAAGTCCAGGTCTCGCATACATATAATTTATCAGACATACTACTTTACGAATGCTTACGGGAAGCTTGGTTATAACTATTAATTTTGTTTTAAAGATGTCAATTCCTAGACCCTGAAGTGTTTCTTTGAATATGGTTTCGGAGTATATATTGAAAATAGTAGGAGAAAGAACACATCCCTCTCTGTATTGGAATATTTTCGGTTTGCTCTCCTGATTAATTCTTTCATAGCATTACCCTACTAAGTGATATTAAAATTTTATAGCTTAGTTTGAATATATACTATAATATGTATTTTTTTAATTTGTTATGTGTAAAAAATATGTAACTAATTTATTGATTTTATATCAATTACCAATGCATTTAAATACAATAAAATAGAAAATTTAAAACATTTTTCATAATAATATTATATATATTAAGTTACATAATAATCTACTGTTATATAATGAATTCGATAAAGACACATTTTGATTGACCCAAAATAATTTACTATCAAACATCATTAGTATTGACATAATTTAAAAAGCCTAAAATTTATGACTAATTTTACATGCAGACGTATTAATATTAATATATGAAAATTTGATAAAATATTACGCAAATATGACAACATAACACGTGCTTATAATTTTGTGTTTGTATTAAATTATTTATATATTTATTTAAAAAATAACATTAGACATGAATAGGATGAATTAAAATTTAGTTCTTATCGGTAAAAATGCAAAAATTTACATAGAAGCAGTTCTTATTGATGATCATTTTTATTGAATACATTTAACGTCGTTTAAAGAATGTTTTCTTACACGTCCATAAAATAATGTATATAAACGAGTATAAAATGAAAATTAGGCTTGTGTAAGATATATAAATAAATTAAGCACCATATGTTTTTTTTAAGATTTTCGCAGTTTTCTTCATCGCTTCTATTGCATTGGCCTGTGCATTGCCAGCGCCAAAGGAGGTTAAAGAAGAATCTGATCTGAAAACGGATGAATCCTTCGGATTTGGATATGGATATCCTGGATATTATGGACATCATGGAGGATTGTACGACGGATACTATCCTTATTACGGACATTACTCTCATTATCCATACTACGGTTATGGCTATGGACACGGTTATTATTGGTAATCTCTAACTAGCACTTGAAAAACCACTGAAATATGAAGCCAAATATGTACATGTAAATAAACTACTATTCTTTTTATATTGACTGTCTTAATTTTTTTTTGTAAAATACTATTTTTCTAATAAAGTTCTTGAAATAGCATTAAAACTGTATTTATTAGTAAATCTCCTTGATGATAATCATAATATATAAATAAATAAATAATAAATGTAAGTGATTAAAAAAATGTTTTGATACTAATATTTATTGAGCAATTTGTAATCATATAATCACTAGCCTTCATAAAGTATAAATTTTATATATGTATAATATATTAGATAATGAAAAATATTTTAGTTAGATGCAAGGTTTATATTATTAAAGACGAAGGACATTATAAAATATTTATTGATACAATATAGATACATGGTAATATTTTTTTTTATAGAAGTGCTTAAATGAGCAAGCTTTTTTGAGATTTATAGAAGAGCTTTTATATTATACAATCGAAATAACTTTTACTTTCAAGATTTTTGCATTTATATATTATACATATATTCAGATATTTTTATTCAAGGCCATAGAATTCATTTCTGGAAAAAACGACTAGTATAAAAAATAAACTTAATTATCTATTTCTATTCAAAAATCTAGTTTACATTTTTGGCATGCAGCTCGTGCAAAATAACGTTAAATAATATTTATTTTAATAAATTTACAACATTATTATGCATATTAATCCAAGCATATAAAATGTTACATAATAATAATTTAACATATATAATTTCATTCTGAAAATCTGACGACGTTAATGTTAGTTTATTGCTGTTATGGAATAATACGGAAATAATGTGATATAAATACAATTTAAGCATAAAGTAAATTTTATTTAAATGTTATCATTAACCTGATTAACTTTTTTTATAAAATATGTAAGGCACATATCATTTGCATGCATACATTCTTTACTGAAATTCCGTCTTTAGACATACTTTAAATAAATTTCTAATAAAACATAAATTACTTAACATCCTATACAAAACATATCTAATCGATGCGAGAAGACGTTCTGGTTCATGGAGAAATATATGAATAATTCATTATCTTAACTAATCATCACCGATCGACCTTGTACCATCAAATGAAACAAGTTTCTCCTATTTTAATATACATCTGCAAAAAATCTTGGAATCAATACATGTGCCGTATCGATAGCTAAAATCGTACGAACTTTCAGTGTTAATAATTAATTATTAAATTTTGACTTATATGCTATTTTTGATAATTTATTTTACAGCAAGATCAACTATACATAAATAATTGATATTGTAAATTTTATATCGCATCAAGATAAAAAAAATATGAATTTTTATTATAGCATATTATATTGAGCTTAAAAAATATGACACAAGTAAGCAAATTCTAATTATTTACAATAAACATTTTAATTAGTACGAGTTATTTAACACATATTATTACTTAATAAATTTATAAATAATATACTACTTAATTGAAAAATTATATATATTGTATTATATCATTATTAAATAATTGTTATTAAGAAAAAAAGGTATATTTGTATTTAATATTAAATATTCAATTGTTTATATATTATATAAACATAACATAAAATGTGAAAATTGAATTGCTATTCCATATGTATTTCTTTAATTATTTATAAATCATAGTTGCCATTTTGGCTGTGTGAAAATGAATCATTGTGTCAATGAATATAATAATTATAATTTTCCTTGACATTCTTGATTAAATAAATTATTATTTCTTGTCAAAAACCTAAATATTTCCTGTTAAAAAAATTGTCTTCATAATTTTATGAATATGTGCAGAATGGAATATAATAATAAAAATAATAATACATAAATCAAAGGTTTTAGGTTGAACACTTTGTATCACGTAATATATAATTCAATGTTGTTATTTATTCATTTTAAGTGATATGAATGTAAATTCCACATAAACTATGTTAACATGTAATGCAAAACACGAGTTATCTTTGATTTATAAGCTCTTTATATAGGTAGCCAAAAGGTCAAGATTTAAACATAATTATACTGCTATTTATATTTACACGTATATTGTAAATGAAACGAGATACTCTCATACTAGTTAAACGATTATCTCAAAAATTAAATAAAAAATCAATAACAGCATTCTTAAGATCATCAATTAACTCAGTGCGGAAGACATTATTTGAATAAATATCGCATTAACAGGGGAAAATTCATATTCATTAATGTACGTCGGTTAAAATTCAGTTTATATTAATTTTCGTTGACTAGACCGATGGGGTTAGTATCCAGAGTTATATTTGAATAATCTTCATAATGAACTAAGTCGCTTGTTCGAAACAAACATATGCGTCGAAGGAGATTTACGACCTCGTGTTGAAGAATAGAATAAATATTAAGAATATTCACTAGCTAAATGTCAACGAAATGGATGAATTCAATGATATGTTAAACATACATATATGGTGACAGATAAATGTCATTGTTGCTAAAAAGCAACAATGATGTCACAGTGTTATCATTTTGCTACAATCTACACATAAATTAAATCTATTTTATGTTATGACAGTCACTGTGAAAAAATGTAAATTATTTTAAATTAAGTGGTTATTTTTTTATCTAGAAAAATCATATCTATAACCTTTCTACCCGCCTCTTCCACTTTTATCATCGCAATCGCTGGTTTATTTTTATTTAATACAAAGTTATTAATAATTTTGCAACAGTTTTTAAATCACGTATAACTATAGATACGTTTTGTTATCTGCATCACGTTGTTTTTAATTTTCTTATTCGAAGATCGTATGAATTCTTGGATTTTAGTTTGACGAAAAATAAAAAGCTAAATACTTTTTTTGAGGTAAGGGTGCTTTTGCTTAATCACGATCCTCGGACCAATGCGTATAATTATTTCGTTGTTCGAAGAAGTAAGTGCAACGATTAGCTGGATGACCGCTGCATGATGGTGATCGGTCAGCAAGCTTTGCAGCCCTGGATATAGGAGAATCCGGCAGACACTCGAAAAGACTAGCAGATTCACCCCGCTTGGCAGACGCGTCTCCACTACACGAACATGATCATCGCAGCAAGAGGAACTGCCTCTGGACGCTGTCACTGCCATCAACAAGACCGCTGAGGATCTTCCACGGACATCATCCCTGCGCCAGCTTCTCCACCACTGCTCGGAAAAACGATACTCGTCCACCATAGTTGCCACAATATATGTAATATAATCTAATAAAATTCTTACTAGTTTCCATCTGCGTCTAACTGGCTGCGAAGTCACATCCCTTAAAATATAATATTAAATCAAAGTATTTTTTCTGTTTTCATCTTCTATTTAATAACAAGTATATTTTTGAACCCCTCTAATATTTCGTAGTATGGCAATAAATTATATTTTCATTATGAAAATCATTTTTTTTGAGTTCATTCATGTGCTTAAATATATCAGTCTTGTACGCCAATTTGGCCTACCAGTGATTATCTTAGAGGAGCTGGTGTAATTTGGGCAAGTGTTGATTTGATAGAATCTAACAAACCTCATTTCAAAGCTCAAACAATCTAGATATAACTTTGCTTTGGTAAAGATGGTGTACTTCAGTGTAAAACAATAAGGATTCACATTCCAATCACACTTCTGCGTATTCTAAAAACTCTTTTGCAATAGTGAGTAACTAACAATTTTAATAATAATAACTGGCAATAAAACTATTCACTATGCTCAAGCATGAATCAAACATTTTTTATGCATAATGAGCTTTTAAGCAATAGCATGTGTTTTTTCTGATATGCAATTAATCTTGAAACATGCTAGCTAGCTTATAAGGTTTTTTAGAAACTTCTACAAACGACTTTATAAATTACCTCTCTTTTGTAATTTGATTAAAATGCTTTAGAAAATATAGTTTCACTAAATATATAAAATATGCAGGGACTTGCTCTTCCGCAAAATTCATAAAAAAAATTGTGTAAAATAAAAGTTCTTGACTTTTGAAATCAGTGTAGCTTTTAAACTGCATTAATTAATTATAGAAAAACATTTATCATTTAACATTAAAAATATGATACTATCGGAAATTAGATAAAAAAAATTAACCTTAACGCTAAAATGATTAATTATATAACATAAAAGTTTATGTGAAATGTTTATATGTATGAGTAATATAATTCAATTAAAACATATTTCTAAATAGAGCTAAATTGAATAATAAAAAGCTTTTATTTTAAAAGGTCGATTTGTAAATAATATTTACCTTGTTATTTTTTTCCATTAACATTGCATGTTTAATATTGTTTTTTTGTGTATTAAATTCTCGCAATACCCTTCGAATCCATCATTAATAATAAATGATAAATTTCGATATAACCTATCAAAATAACAATTTGACCCTAAGTGGCATAATCTGACAGGTATCCATTGATCACTGAAAATATTTAATAAAAAATATTAAATTAAATCAAGATAATGTATATGTTTGGGAACGGGGCTTATACGTGATCAGGCATAAATTCTGTCAGTTTGCTGACAAAGTTTCTCAATCGCAACAATTTACAACAATGGCAAACGCACTTAACATAATTTATCAGGTGGTCATCGCCATAGAAAAGACTCTATCTATGTATGATTCAGACTGACATTTAAGCTCTGTTCCGCGCCCAGGTTTTGTAAATTGATGACGAAATTCACACGCAGAACAGGTTTTTTTTAGGATTTTATATCGTCCGCGTTTCTTAACTCTACGACGACAAGCGAATAATTAAATAAATAATAATTACAACAGACGGAAAGAATCTGACGTGGATGGAATCAGACCGGACGAAAATGTTTGTCAATCATTAATGAAGAAAAAATTCTTCAATATATCTGATATGGAAATAGTAGTTTCGATAGCATCGATGACTTTTCTCTGTGTTGAATCTTTAACATAAACACATAAGCTCTTTTTGTGAAATAATAATAATCACATTATATTTCAGATTGGAACATTATGACACTAATAATTCAAATTTAATATTAAAGCATGATTATGAACATGAAAACATAATAAAAGTATTAATAAACCTATTGATCGATGATCATAATAATATTATAAATTAATAAATTTGTAATGAAATATAAATACACTAACTTATTTCAAAGTGTTATCGTAAATTTTATTCATTTTAAGTGAGGTTTTTATTCACAACAATTTAACTAAACTATTAATACATATTCATTTTATATGCAAAGTTTGTGGTTAAAATGCATTTTATTCAGAAGGACTTTTGCCATAAATTATGAAATAACAACATGTTTATAATATATTAAGATATTTATATATTAACGCATTAAAAAATAAAATTCAAATAGGTAAATATATAAGTATTTTTTTGCTTTGAAATATTATATATTTATATATGCGCAATAAAACTATATGTCGATTATTAAAATTGATATTTAGAAAATTGTTAAATTTTTTAATGCAAATGTCAACTAAAATACAGTTTATTTCAATAAAAACAAATAAATAATACGTAATAGTTACAGATAGTACGACTTTTGTGAAATATGATATTATAATAATATGTATTTTTTTATATAATTGCTTTCAAGATAAATTAAAATATTTTGTATTTCATTGGAATTGCTTTATAATAATATTATTATTTCAAGTTATTTTAAGGCTTAAAAATAAATTTTAGTTAAATATTTTCCACCATAATACGAAGAAATGTATATTAATGTTAGATTAAATCTGCTATTAGTTTTTCTCATAATTCTTATTTTTTCAGATATCGACTAAATTTGTTATTTTTTTTGCTAAATTCATTGTTTTTCGACAATTTAATTACATATTAACAAAGCAGTTATGTTTTAATTTTTATTATTTGTTATGTACTTAATTTAATTTACGAACTAGTTACATGAAAAGTTCTTGGTACAAAACACTATTTTCTATAGTAGTATCTTATGGAAAATAAATAAATTATTATTGGACTTTTCACAAAAAGGCCAATATGTATACACCATTTATTATTATTGTGAAGAATGTATCCAGTGTTGATTTCTATGCTTCTGAAAAGATCTTGTAGAGATGTCCTTGTCTTCCACTTTAAGATCTCACTCTGCTTGTTTTAGTTGTGTTGGAATGTCACTTCAGCATCTTGTTGTAAAACTTTTTCCAGTTTTAAAGAATCGCATAATATTTTTTTATCTCATTCTTCGAGGAAACATTTTTACTAGTACTTCAATCTGATGTTAATGCATTTCCTTCTTACGTAGTTAGCTGTTACTCTATTAACTTCTATTTTTATTGATATTTTTTTGACTTTTCAAATTGTGCTATGTCGATTTATAAACACAAATCTATGGTTATGAATTACCTTTTTTTATTCAATAATAGACTTCATGCGTTTTTCAAATACTTTAGTCGTTAAAATCAGTAAACTAACTCGTCGAAGAAAAGTTGTTTTTTATGCTTTGCCTGTATTTGAGATCATTATGATATAAGCATTTCTGGTTTTGGGATCATTATGATACAAGTATTGAAGTCTTATTAAAGAATCAAGAATCATTTCATCGACTTTATTGAAGTTTATTTAATTTCGATGATTTAGAGTGGAAACAGAATATTTATTATTATTTAATAAATATCTGTAAAAAATAGCCTATTTAGAAGAGATATTTGGGCACATTATGAACAAACTTTTATGTAAATCTTGCTTTAAAGTGCCATGAAACAATTAATTGGTACCATTTAATAAATGTTCACTCACATCTTTTGTACATCACTGGCGAGAAAAGCAATGTTCTTAGAAAGTCAGAGGGACAAATAAATAAAGTAGTTTCATTAGCTTTTAGCAAGTCGCTGCGATTATTTTTTCACAACGATGACGGGTGGTCCCGACAATGTTATATGCTTAATAATTTAGCATTTAAAGTATTTTATTTGAATAAAAATTCCAAATTTTTTTTATAAGCAATATTAACGTTATCTGAAAAATGAGAAACTAATAGTGGTTTATAAATTTATATAAAATTTTACTATAAATTTAAATCTTATTATATATTATTTTAATGCTTGTTGTATAGTTAAAATAATCTTTCAATAGTTTTATGATATTGAAATATTGATGCAATATGACTTTTTATTTACCTACGCGTGTTTTATACATTTTATCTTCAATGTTGATCTAATGTTTGGATTCGCTAGGAGAATGTAAATAAAAAAGGTGCATCTTGATAAATATATGATTGAATAAAATATTTAATATTTTTAAAAACATCTAAAATCGTTTTTAGTTAACCAAATCTAAATAAATTAAAGAGCTTTAATTGTTTTAATATTAAGATATCTTAAAATATCAGAATCGAACCCAAATTGGCTTTATTATAATTTATTTATCTCATCTTCGGAGAGAGGCCGTTGATATGAATCCACTATGACCAGTCTTTGGCGAAATTTAGCTAAGCGGCTATATATACATGACATGTAACACCACACGACGATTCCGTAGTCGAACCTCCGACCTCAGACTGTTATGCGTGCATTCCGAGAATAAATTTATAACATTTTTCTCTGTGATTTGTGTCAGTAATAAACGTCTGTGATATACCAAAGGGAAGCCAACATGAGAAAGGTGAGTTGAGCTTTAAGCTTTGGTGCAGACAAGAAAAAGTGACAGTGATAATAAGTGACACGATTAACCGTGCTGACAATGACGTGATGTGACATTAGATATAATAGAAAAATATTAGTTTTTTGATTAATATTGTATTAGAAATATATATTTATATATAAATGGCACATTTATACAATGCGCACCATACATTTATTTGCATAGGTGATGCATTTTATTATACAATGTCTTATTGTAAAGATAATTAACATTTCAATGAAAAATCGATAATAATTTTAATGGCAAAATATTTTAAATTTATTTATTACTACACGTTTGAGCTTTTAGCTTTTTATTTATACCTCCGCTAGATTTAATGTGTTTTAAATAGGTATTTTTTATGTAGCAATTGACATTTATATCGAATGTAATTTGCTATGGTAAATAATTCATCTTCAGATTATATATAACTATAGGAACTGTATTTTTATGATATTTTTAGAATTAAATAAAATACATATTTTTCATTTTAAATGTATATTTTATATTATAAAATTCATTAAAAAAATATATTCTATTATCCATAAGTTAGGAATGCAATATCTGGACTGAACTTTACGTTGTTTGTCTTATAGCGCGCAGTTCTTAGGTCAATATATAAAATGAAGAAATAAAAGGGTAAACTTATTGTAAAAAATGTTATGTTGTAAAAAAGTGAAAGGCTGATATTTTTGCTATAGTGTATCTGTTTATCTTTATAAAGAATATAAATATATAGGTATAACATTATGACTAAATATTAAGTATTAAATCATCATCAGATTAACCTGGTATTTAATATCACTAATAATCATTACCATATTTATATAATTTATTACTAAATAAGATATTAATTCAGAAATTAATCATTCTTGTGCGAAGATAATTTATCTCACTTATGTTCATATATAACGTTTACATTAATACCCAAATAAATATTAGAATGAAGAAGGTCGCAAAAATTAGATATTTAAAACTATTGACTATATTTTAATGATATTTTTTTAAGTCGCATATTTCCTACATGTACATATGTATATGGGGATGTTCAAATAATTTAATAAAATGATTAAAATAATTTAATCAATAATCAAATATATTCACCAGGTTTTGTTTCTGGCCTTCTTTGTCGTGAAGCGTGAATTTTTACACAGCTAGTTTTATCTGTAAAACTGGTTATTCAAATCCCATTAGAAATTACATTCGTTTGTATAACCATTAAGATATCTACAAATATAAACGTTAAAATGCATAAGATTTACTAGCATATTCTTTCGAAAACCAGGTCAAAGAATCAACGATGGTTTCCTTATTGACGTCGATAAATCTGCATGTAAAGATGTTCGGTAAAGTTGCGTAGCAAAACACACAAATGCGACTTTTCACTTGGCTTAATGATCTTAATGAACATATCAAGTTTTGAAACTGATCGTCAACACTTCGTCGCTACTTTTGCGAAACATGAAATTAATATGCGTATATGAATAGTAAACTTGCTATTAGAATCATTACGTCAAGGAATATAAATGACCACAAATTTGTCTCTTGAATGTCCCGAAATATGTAAATAATGTTATATAACGAAAATATATAAAAATCAGGCTAATTTGTAGATTTGACATTTTAAAATCATTATAAGCGCTATTTAAATCATAAGGAAAATATAAAATGGTATTTGCATGTAATACTGAATTATTATCAACATTTATAGTGTTATATTATTTTATTTATCATATTATTATATTTTAGTGAATAAAACAGTAAAATATGATATTGTTTGATCAATTTTTGACTTCATATAGAAATCTAGTTATAATACAATAGTTTGCCTTACTAATTTAAAGATTGATCTATATGAAATATGAACTATTGAATTTTAGCAATAAAACATGTTTTATATAATTAAGCCATAAAAAAATTCTTCGAGCCCTATTTTTGTATAAATGACTAAAACCTTAACTAATTTTAAGTGAAAGACAATATAAAAAAATTAGATATAAAATACTAATTCGTTTTCCAAAAAAACATGATATCGTGTAAGTTTGTATTTATATTTTTTATTAATACATAATACTATTTATGTAATTATTTTTTAGCCTTTAAAGTATTTATAACTATAAGTCTACAAGTCTTACATAAGTAAAATAATAATCTAATTTTTTTTATATAAAAGTCTTAATTTATTTAATAAATTATAAATACATCTGTTTTTCAGTAGTTCTATGTTTATTCTAAAAATATATTGCACATAAAACATAATTTTGGTTATTAAAAAAAGAATTTAATTACAGATGCAAATTTTATATTGAAACATATTTTTTTAAATAATCATAAATATTTGCTCAATACGTTATGCCTGTTAATGCTCTGACTGATCTAAAAATGTATTATAAGCAGCATTTTACAACACCCTTAATTATTCGTGACATGTGAGTGATCAATTAATTGGTAGGTGACGTAAAGCGTAGAACGCATTAAGTCTCCTGAACCTAAATAGTGTTTTTAAGCGATACATTATTATATTGATTTAAGTATAGTCAAATACTTTAATCATAATATATTTTAATTTAAGTTGGTCGTCTTATATCTATTTTTGTATTAAATATATCTCTATTTTCAGTAATTTTATTTTTAATGAAAGTAGATATATTTTATAATTAATATAAGATTTATTTTTTTCTTATTTTTTATACTAAACTACAATTTAAATTTATAAAATAGCAAACAAATGACTCACACAAACAAATTACATTTATATAGATAAGAATAATTTATATTTTATATTCGGATATAAAATTTAATTCTTGGTATTTCTATTAATTACTGTTTGATCTATAAATAATACATACGTAGCATCTAGTTGATATAAGAACGTATTACTAGCCGCGTTTTTTATTGCCTCAAAACCATAATTTCACACAAATAATCAATTAACCCTGATAAAGTAATGCGTAGAACGAAATGTTTTTTTCTCAAGCGATATATTATTGAATTAAAGTGTATTATTTCAATAAAAATATAAAATGTTATTTTATATATACACACCAATATGTTAAATAATTTAAAAATAAAATTAATACCTTTAACACAAAATATACCAATGAATTTATTTAGTGTATTTTTTTTTACTTATATAAACAAGTTAAACTAAGCTTGCAATATATTATTAACAATTATATAATATTTATTAACATATGCCAATTATAATACCTTACAGTTATTTTATAATAAATAATCTCGCTGTTTAACTGACGCTTTAATAAAAGGATTGTGACATCATAATGATATTACACAATTTTTGTCCAGCAGTCAATTTTCAATAGACATTCTGTCTTTGAAACGTGCAAAGTTGTATGACGACCTGCATAATATAACGTAATGACCTCCTCGTATATTATATTATACTATAAATTTCAATGAGTTATATAAATTTATTTAGAATGCAAAAAAAATGATATTGCATTTTATATTATACATTATTACATATTATTTTCATGAATAATACATTGAGACATTTGCTATAAAGATTGATGTGATTAAAAATATGATGTTATAAATTTTGGGTTATATTTCAAAATATTTGTTTGAAGATGATGATTAATATAATTATTGTATTTTATATTTACGCACTTATTGAAGATATAAGTGCTTCTTTTATAATAATGATTTATTTGAGGTCGACATGTCTCTTCAATAGCAAAAAGACGACACAAAATCTTGTTTATTTATAAAATACGCGTAGGAGTGATCAAAATATTTTTTAAATTATATTAAAATAAAATTTTATATATTCTTTATCAAAAACTTTGCTTCCCATATGAAATCATATATTAATTGGACGGTTGGCGCTAAACGATGCACAAAACTACTTTTTGCTAATATTGGCTTAATAATGTCATTAACCTTAACATTTCTCACTAATTTGATTATTAAAATCTATATTATTTTATGGTTCGAAGGATGTACAATACAGACTCAAGGAGAACGGAGACTCTCGTGACGAGATGACCTTTGTGAATTTTATTTTCACAATGGCCGTTTACCTTGAATTGCTTAGAAAATTCAACATGAATTTTTCATGTGTGTCGATTTTTGTTACTCGTTTTATTTATTTTAATTTAATTCTGGTTATAAAAGTGTAAAGCGCGTATGTCTCTAAATGCGTCATACTAGCCTACGATAAATAACCGATTAAATTCGAAAAGAGCCAAATAAGTATGACAATAATAGTTATTATAATTTTATATTTATAAAAAATCACCAATGGGTGTTTCTGTATTTTTTACGAATTTTTCTTGTGAGTTTCCTAATGGCATTCGTATTAAATTACGTCCATCCATATTTATATGCATTTGGAAATATAAAGTTATGCAAAAATGATAATGGTTCATTAAATATTACAAATCAATAACGCGATTATTTATGTTCTAGTAAATTAAAAATGAGTTATTAAGACTTTTATAAATAGTTTTATGCAATACAAAACCCAGAACAATCTAAGCTGCCTAAAATAAATCATATTAAAGCAACCTTTGATTTAACAATAAATTAAATAAAAATATTCATGTTGAAATATATTTCTTAAGTTATGATGAATATATTAAGCATTTAACATTGATTTATTTTATATATTTTTATAAATAGGGATTCTAAGGATTAAGTTGTTTTATTGGTATTTATTTTTATTATATTATAATTGTGGAACAAAAAAATATATTTTACGTTTCTCTATAATATTTTCTATGAACAATAAAGGCGTGAACCAAATAATATTTCAGCCTAGCTGTAATTTTTTAGGTTATGATTTTTTTTATCACGACTATAAAATTTAATTTGATTTTTTAACTCATGGCTTATAACTTGATTCTGACACAATAAAAAACTACAGCAAGACTAAAATATGATTTGGTTCAGACCTTTAATTTGTTCTTGGAAAATGTTATAAAGAAACGTAAAACTTTTTAGCTTTAAATCAAAAAAACACATTGTTCTCCACGTAAATTTAATTGACGAGTGATATACTTTTAAAAACCATTCACGTTCTGCCGAAAAATAATATTAAAAGTCAACGCTTCGGGTTTTGTTGGCTTTGGAATTAAATAATAAACATATTATAATCAGATATATTATTATATTTTTTAAATCAGCTGACTAAAAAAGTAGTGGAGTAAATTTATACTCTAAATAGTAAATATTTAAAACATATATATCTACGAACATAAATGAAAGTAATTTCAACATCACTGTATAAAAAAAAATTATATCCTGATCTCCCGCTTTTAACCGATAAGTGTCGCGGAACAAAAATTATTATCTTGTTTACATTAAATACAATTCAAATCATTCAATAAAAACTTTAAAAATTCTAGTAATTTAATCAAGCGCTAGTAGACCAACAACACGGGTTTCATCCACGTCGTGTCAAGTTGTTACATTTTATAGATCCCCTTACCCGGCGGAATTATTTTATAGTTTAGGCGGTGGTGTTTTCAGCATCCGTCGATGTTTTAGGAGTGACGTTTGATCAGGGATTAAGATTTTCTATGCACATCGTCAAATCTGGTAATTGGAGTACTATACGATACGCTACTTCATAATCTTAGAAAATGGCTCCATTGTCTGGAATCCGAGTGAAGCGAAGTACTCCTTGTTGTGGAAGATAATTCAAAGAAAATTACAGAGATATCTCTACGGGTCGTAACTCAGTAAACTTTATTTCATTATAAAATAAATAAAAAAACCTTTGCAAACGTTTTAAACATCATTTGGATTCTATTGACTATCTAAAAATATTCTAACGCTATATTATGTTAATATAGTATAAGAAAGAAGATCATTCGAAATATTTTTACGTTCTATGAGACGTTGTTTTTAATTTATTTAATTCCCAAATTGAAGGAATTCTTGTTTTGATTAACATTTAAAAAAGAGTTTAAAGATTCATAAATCACATCAAATAATCAAGTTTTCACTTTCGTCTTCTATAATAATCGTTTTGATGTTCTTTTTCCAGTTCACATCGACGTTTCTTTTTATGGCCATGCTGGTCATGGTTAACTGTCAACTGTTCAACGACCTGATACCTGGCTTGAAGCCTTCCAAGACCAACGTTTTCGAGAAGACCATTAACTTTGACTCCATAAAGTTAAGCGAGCGACCAGGAGCCAAGAGAGATTATTTGCCTCCAGATACTCCGGGATACCTGCCACCGAAATCGACCCCGGGACCATTGTACCTTCCGCCTACGACCTCAATAAGAACCACTTTCAAACCCATCAGTTACATGCCAACAATGGGAACTTTACCTCCAACCAGATACTATAACTACACGACCAGAATCACAACCACCAGAAAACCAATGCCGCCACCGAAAACTTTGAGTCCACTTACTACAACTCTCCGCACGACCACGGGATACTATTACGAGAAACCTAAAGAGGCGTTTGAATATAAAAAGTAAAATTATGGAAAACAAAGACAATATAAAAGGTTAAACACAACACTTCACGGTTCTAAAATGACGTAATAAAATTATTATAAAGCACGATTGTATTTGTACATATTTTTTGTTCTGCACTTTTTTATATACATAGGTTGTTCTGTTTAAAGAATAACTTATATATTGCATAATAAAAGCCAATGATATATGATACATATTTATTATTTATTAATTTTCTTCTTTGTTGCAATAAAAAAGATCTCACACGATTAATTTTGTTATTTGTTAATAAATCATTGAAAATATACCAAAAAATATTTTAAATAATATGTTACATATAAAAATATAGTATAAAGCTATACAATAAAAAATACCTTATCTATTTAATGAGAATTTATAAGCATAGATTCATTCTTTTAACAAATAAGAAATACGAATAACTTTTAAATAAGCAACATAAATATAAAGACAATTAAAAATGTGATTTTTCGTTCCATAAAATACTATACAATAATTTTGCCCTTGCAATAATCATAAAATTAAACACTGATGTTGTTTACTGATGTAGATTATGACGGTATTATTATTTTAACAAAATAATAATACCAAATACAATTAGTTCAAGTTATTAATAACTTATACAGTTTAATATAGCAATACATATATTATATGCTAAAAAATTTAAGAAAAGTAATGTTGGCTAATGAGATTTATAATTAAAAAAGGAGATAACAAAAAAACTGTCCAAGTTTTTTATTATTACAATTTTAAAAAAGAGTATAATAATATCTTGTTCTTATATTGTTCTAAGCCGTTACTTCCGGACACACATAACTTTAAATGGAACATTATCCGTTCAATTCTCTACTCTGTAAATTGTATCGCTTTGTATGAACGGTGTATAATAATACAAGTAAACAGAGGAAATATATTTAATTATAATAATATAAAAATTGAATTTGCTTTGCTGCTTTCCGAGGCGCCGGTAATGCGTTCTGTTGTTTCGACCAATGAAAAATAAGCATTCAAATATAAAACAAGATGGCTGACAGAGCCATGACAACAGTTTTAAATAATTAATATTTAATAATAAAATTTTGCTACGCGACAATAATTTTCATTAATTCGTCATTTGAATATAAATAATCGGATTGCAAATTAACTAGGTGTGTTATAACTAGCTTAACTTAGATATATACATAATGTGTTGAGGATTAGAAGAATACATTGATTAAACTAGATAAACAATCATAAATCAATCGTCGTAATGAAATCTTCAAATTTTGAATTCCCGTCGCCGGGCTCCGAGGCCAGAAAGTGAGTTTTACCTTTTATATTACATAAACATTATCATTGCTTCCGATGTAATGCACATATACGGTAGATTTTAAGAATTGAAAATTAAACGTGTAATATATCCTTAGTATGTATGAGGATTGAAAGTTAATGTCGATCAATTCGCGCTATCGCAGTGGGAACGCGATATATATTAGCCAACGGACAGCTTATAAATGTGTAGTTTCTTGAATGTCATCTAATAAACGACATTTTACAATGATTATAAATATGTGATTGCATACCTGAAATAATCGATAGCCAAAATATCTAAGTGTGGGTTATTTTTAATTTCGATGTAGCAAAATATGTATACGTCATGGTTTTTATTCAATTTTTGTTCTATGCCATCATTCCCCATCCGGAATAGCCAAATTCAAGATATTTAGTTATATTAAACTTATGTAGTATGTTCTTTATAAAAAGATAATACTTGCTGACAGTGACTTCAACATGAGAAGATTCACTCTTTGTTTATATATACCAATTCCACGTTGTAGCCATATAGGTCATCAAATTGTTCCATCATTGCTTCTGAAAAATAATTAAAAAACAATAAGAGTAAACATTGAATACATTATTACTACTAATATAATCCATAAATTAAATTTAAACGACAACCGAAGAACAAAATTGATTGAAGTTACCGTAGAGGATTAAACATGTAGATTGGCATCTCTTCATCTTCTTCAAAATTGTCACAATATGTCATATATTAATTGTTAGCCATACGTAAATATTATTAGATCTATCATTGCTTCTGAAAATTAACTGTAATTTATACTATATAGTGGGTAAATGTAACTTTTTGTTTACACTAATACGAGATTTTACATTATTACTAGCTTTGTAATATGTTTAATTAACTTTGGTATGTATACTTTTAATTGCCAATTCACCGCTGTTTGTCTTTTAATATTAGATCCTGGAAAGCCAATAGTTTTTGTTAGAATAATTGTGATATATTGTTCATATAACCAAACACTTACTGGCACACTCATAATTTATAGTTTTGATTATATTATCACTTTGAATCATCTTCAATTGACACTTTGTAAGATGAATTCTGTGATTATAACATATTTCACTGTTTATTTAATTGCACAAAACTGAGCGCATCGAGCGCTTGCCAGATGACAGAAGAGCTGTCACGTGTAAGCAAATTTGAAAGGGAAATTCCCGGTTTTGGACCTGTATAAACTAAAGATTTAAAAATATTTTTTTAAATATGTTTAGTTTATAAATAATAGTTAATACCCAAAAAGTTGAGGGTCCAGTATTCGCACACTCGCTAGCTAGTAAAGTATAATTGTAATTAAAATTATTAAAAGTATATTTTGACATTGATATATAAACTGATGTAAAGTATTAATTTTAAAATTTATGAAAATTGTCAACGGTAAAATAAAATACACGTGCTTTAAAAAAATATATATAATAAATCTGAGATTTTTTTGAATATTGCAATTTTAATTACAAACATAATAATTTCGATGCATACTTTCAAAAAATCCGTCTATCCAAAAATATCTAGTTGAAATAAAATGTAATTTTCGAATAAAATCATATTAGTATAAGAATCCTGTAATAAACATATTAAAAATAAAAGATCTTGTTTTGATTACGGTTTAATTATGTGACAAAATTATGAATAAAAATTAAAATAAATGATTCAGATACATTATAATATACACAAAAAGTATTTTTATGCAACATTTAATATATATTATTTATTTAAAAATATATATTTAATAAATTACTGATTACAATAAATTTATTTATTTAAAATATCTATAAGATTGTAAATTTTGTGTATTTAATCTTATTTATTAATAAAATGTTTTTAAATATTTTATATTAATTATTAGAAATATAAATATTTTATTTAAGATTAGAGACATCTCTTAGTGCATGATAAAATTATTTTATTATTTTCATAGATCGATTTTAGATCAATAGATGTCACTATTATATATGTACGTATTTATAAAAAAAAAATATTTACGAATATTATATGAAATAATATGTCAACCTTTTCATATTTATACACAATATTTATAAGATAACTAAATTATTGAATTAAAATTTTAAATCAGTTTATATTATGAACACATTACGAAGCAAATTACACCTATAATTATTGATAATTGTAGTATTTTGCAATTACATTGATATCATTACTACAAATTCTAAAAATATATTTTTTTTGCATATTGTTATCATTTTTTTTTATAATTTATACCATTATTTATACTATAAATGATAATATTCATCAGAATTTGTTTCTTATTACTATTTACATTGAAAATTACATGTTTAATGATAATCAATTTTCTGTATATGGAAAATCATAAAAATATATAGGTCTATGATCAATATAATTAATCATAATTACACTTTTTTATGTAATTAATACGACAAATTATTACAGTACTGACATAAATTAAAAACTTTATTGTATACTATGAATATATACTTTTTATGGTTTTAATTAAATATAATCATGACATTTACTTTTAGCATATTTATTTTATATGGTAAATGTGAAGATTCCTACGAAATTTTATAATTTAGCTGCATGTGCGTAATACATATATTCGATATCAAACTGGTTGTTCAAATATTATATTATACATTTTTTTGCAGCCCTGAACTTATATATGCTTAAAGAATTTAAGAAATAAATAAGATAGCATTATTAGACAAATAATTAAATTAAACATTGCAGTAAATTCTATCACTGTTAAAAAAATTTGACTATTTACATGGTTTTACAATTATTATAATTGTTATTTGATGTATATTTAATAATACTATGTGCAATATTATATTATCTGTCATTTTATTATATTTGTAAATTATAAATATAAAAAACATGTTTTAATATGCTGTACAATATATTCTTTACCCTAGTAATTTATTGCCTATGCAACAAAAGGAATACTTTAGATTACTTCTGTAGCCTTACATAGTATGTATCTTATTCAAGAATCGAAAAATCTAGGTTAATGCAATGTTAAACCCTTAATTGTAAAATAATGCAATTATACTGTCACTTTATTGATGCCATTGTGTTTTATCTTATTGACTTTTCGTCACGGTCATTTTCCAAAAGCGACGCAATACTCTTAATCAATATAGCGACACATTTTTTTCCGATACTATAAATATCCATCCACGCTTTTCTGCTGACATTTTGGCGCATTATCAATGGTCTTTTTAGATTATCATTGGCACCGGAGGTCGTCGAGATCGTTCTTCAGAGACGATACTCCACGAGTGCACGTCCATTCACTAATTGCATATGCATGAAATCGTTGACGATTTGTCTATGGATATTCTTGTGACCTTTGCCCGCTGAAACGAATTCTTTTCCGAAATTGTAACTGGTTTATACGACTGGATTGTGTATAATAACTCATTCGAGACATGATGACCTTATGACATTCGCACATAAATTATTTTACCAATAAAAAAAATTGTAAATCCGTCAAAATATGTAATAATGACGTTTAAATATGATAAATGGACTCGTAAGAAGGCTGTGCCTCAATTTTGATAAAGTGTTTTGAATTAGATTGCTGTCAAACATCTTTTTACGCAACTGTTGTACAATTTATAACAGAAAAGTTGTATTTTAAAGACCAAAGGAAAAGTTGATGGAGAAGCAATGTCTCCTGGAAAATCTGCTGATGTCTCTCGAAACTTTCAAAGAACGTTATTGTCCGGGGTTGATGACAATATACATTTTTACGCGGGATAGACGCATTGTGTATTGCGCATCATTTACTTACAAAAGAGTAGCTTTTCTGATTAATGTTACATTAGTTGTTAACGGATGTGTTTTAACACATTTTATACTGAATATTATATTTTATTGTTAGGCTTTTTTCTGGCAAGCTGTTTATTTTATTTGCATAATATTCGTAATAGTTGTTTAAATGACCTTAGTGTTAACGGTGCAGCTGGTTGGATCCTCTACACTCCTCTATATACTTGAATCACCTATAATGAAATTTTGAGTAATAAAGTCAAGTGCTAAATGAGCCTGTATATATAGGTCTGCTGAGAGGGGGGGGGGGGAGGTGACAAATCTTCTTAAAAGGCCCGACTCTGGAAAAAATCATAGTAAGATTATATATGTATAAAAAAGTAAAAACCGACCTCAAATAATGAATCTGAATTAAACTACAGTTGTTTGAGATGTAGCTACATAATGATGTATTTTAGTTATTAGTTTCTTTAGCCTTTTTTTATACATATTATAAAATAAATATAAATAAAAGAAGCGGAACATTGCCTTCAAAAGTGCTCACTTTCTAGACAATACTTTCACAATAAACATTAATATTTCACAAAACGCAAAAACAATTATCACTTTTCAGAAGGCAAAAATTCACGTCAAAAGCAATAAAATCGTGTCCGCAATATGGGCCCATAAGTGATGAATTTTTTACCCTCTTAGTGGCCCTGAACTCTACATTTAGTTATTTAGTGTTTTTTACCCACATCTTTGATATAAATATTTACTATTAAATCTCTTGGAGAGGTTAAAAAGTCAGTACTAAAATACATTTATATTTGCTTGCCTACTATGTTTAAATGACTTTTTTGTATTCAAATTAATGATTTTAATGTTTAAACAGAAATAACATCATCGACAGTTGATGGCCACACAACATACAGCAGTGAAGTCAGCAATTTGTTTAACGCCTCTGATTAAAATGTGAGTTCTTAAACTATATAGCTATTTTCCCAAAGTATGTGCTTCAGTGTATTTTTTTGTATAAAATAATGACTTTTATTAGCTGATCTTAATTATGGGGATCATTTAACTATGTGTCAATGTTTAACTATATTGAAAGATTTTTTTATAAATTTGTAACGGGAAAGTTTTTTATGCTTCGCTTTTTGTTTGTGCTTTACAAGTATATGTATTATTTTTGTATTATCTCATACTGACGCATGTAGAAAGCAAAAAATAATGCAATTTTTCCTTAAACATATTTTAAGACCTGACTGTCCTTAAAAATCTTATTTGTGTTTATCTTATGCACATTGTATACATCCGCTTTTGTAAATAAAAAAACAATAACCCATAAATGCTTAGACAAAGCTGATTAATCGTGAGGTATTACCGATTTTTTTTTATAATAAAATTTAGTGTTGAACGAATTTTTTTGCAATAAAATTTAGTATATTTTAATATTGCACAAAATTAAGTACGGTCGCTTTTATATTATTATTAAAAGCTTATAAAAATATTTATTTTTAGGGAACGATGGAAATTATTAGACTTTTTTGTAAATTCAGTTTTTATTTGGCAAATAAAACGTGTAAAAAATATTACAATAAATAAAAGTAATATTTATAATCCTCACTCAAAACATTTAAACTATATTCAATAATTTTAATCTATTTAATTAATAGCTAGTCAATAATTAAAATTCTTTTTTCGATTTAGTTATTTATTACGGTCAAATAAATAAAAATATTTTGATGAAAACTATAAACAATGCTTTGTGAATAGTTTATTGATGTCCTCTCTATAATCATCGAATAATATTTTAACTATGGATTGTAAATTATTTAATTAAAACATAAGGTAAATTATTTGATAAAATGAAAATATCACGTCTCTGTTAGTAGAAAAAGTATAAAAAATCACAAAGGTCATGATTGATTTTTGTATTGGATGACATTGGAAATTAATTGAACGATTCCGACTTACACGAAGAGTCACTTCAGGTCAAACGATATTCTCCAACTGTTATTTACACGTAAAAAAATATTTAACTTTAATATGTAACTCATTTTAAAGTAGTGACTCATGTCTTAACTTAGTTATTCATAAAATATAAACTGAAAAAAACAGTATTTCCAACTCAGTTTACTCATTATTATTATGGATAACAGCAATATAATTATGTATTGCATTGCGTAGTATTTTTATTGAAATCGTTTAAAAAACATGCATACTAACTTTCTATTGTTGTTATAATCTGACTGTCAAAACATATAAACGTGTCACCATTATTGTATTACAACATCGTTAATTTTAAATAAAAATAATAATATGATGACAAACGAAATAAATTGGTGAAATATTTTTAGATATTCAGAAGTTTCCACCTTCTTTGCGCAACATTAAATTTTATTTAATCTAAGCATATAGATATTTAACATTTCGTGAGAAGATCGTGTTAATATATGTAGCATATAAAGCTGTCTAAATAGGTTAAAGTGTTATGCAAAATATGGAAGCTGCTTATATATAACTGGGAAGATCCGGTGACCGCCAACTGATTTATTTAGACATTTTCGAAATTCTCGAACATGACATTCCATCGTATATATATAATATATAGTGGTCATTAAAATTGGCATATGAACGCCTTGGACGTGTTTGTGCGACGACCTCAAAGTTCCTCTTTCATGTACTTAATATTGAATTTTTAAAATATTTGCCTAAAGACCAGTGTGCTCGAGAATGATGCTCAGCATTTTTTTTGTGAAGTTAGTAAATAAAAATAATTTTAAACTTTTAAATGTTTGCAATGTATGATTAGTATTTACTAATAATTAATTACAAAAGCGTATCAGTTTTTTATTTTTATTTTTAATTTTTTTATTACAAATTTGTAATTATTTCATTTTCAAGCGCTATATTATCAAAATTAATATCACGGAAAATGTATTTATATCTGATTGATTATTCACGATGATGATGAATTAAAGTACAACTTTATTTTTTATGTACTAATTAAACCTTTTTTTCAAAATCGTTCTGTATTTCGGATATAAAGTATTTCTTGATGTTTGGAAATCTGTCAAAACGTTTATCCCTGTGATCTTGGAGCATAACTAAAGCTTGTCTTTTAAACGCAGAAATGCTACTAATTAATTTACAGATGATACTGTTTTTACCTTGTAAATATAAATTCAACAAACTTAGTTTTCCTGTGGAGTCAGTCAAGGATGCTAAGTCACATAGTCAATTTTGTTAAAGAAAATTTTGAAGAGCATCTCCTCTTTCTTCAAGATGATAAATTATTTCGTCTAATAAATCTCGAAACCTCTGCAAAATTTTTTTTAGCCTAACTACCTCACATCTGTCTTTAAAATCAACAAGACCAAGACCAAAGCTAACAAGACCGTTTGAAAAAATAGGCATATTTTATATAATTTTAAAACAGAGTTTATTTTAAAAATAAACACATTCTAAGTATTGAAAAGTTGAGTATAAAAACATTAGTGAAATCATAGATAAGCTTTTTATTTATTAAAAACACGAGTGATATGAATATGAGCTTACGTAAGTCATATAAAATCCAAAAATATTTATTTTACGTTGTTTTTATGTAACTAAATTACTTAAATTGTAGTTAAATTATGTAGTATGATTAAAAACACACAAAAAAAAACAGTCCATTAAAGTGAATTATGTAGAAACCAATTAATAATTATTAACTGATAAATTGATATTAAAACATTATTTTAAAAAATAATAAATGTGTTAACATCAATTTTTTAGTACTGAATATTAAATAACTATTGCATTATTATAAAAAACAATCTGAAAAAATAATGAATAAATAAAATTAACAAGTACGAGTTGCGAAACTATGTGTAATACTTAAGCAAATATCAATTTTAATTATGATTTTCAATTATATAATATAAACATGATAATTTTTATTTTAAGAACTATTTCAAGTGTTCTTTTAAAATATATTATATGTAAGTATATTTATATTTTACACTAGGACTCTTATTTTAGATGAAGATGAATATACAAATATGTAAAAAACTTAAACTTTACACAGTAAACAATTTTAAAAGTCAAATAATCATGCAAATCATAGCGTCACATATAATATTCTACACTGGAATACATATGTTATCGCAAAATTATGCCTGAGTGGATTCTTTCTAGTTTATATATAAACTAGAAATATATACGACTAATTAAATTAATGGTTGACATTTATTTCAATTTTCCGAGCCACTAAAGGCTATCAACTTATAACCAAATGTAAGTAAGTCTTTCAATGGATCAATTTATAACTTAGACGTGAAGAAGATCTGAATAAAAATAAACATACATTGAGACCTTGTCATGGTATGTTCGAAAATAAAATAAATATGTACGTGCACAATTCGAAAGTTGCATTTGTCAATGATATTAGCGAATAAATTTTTTTTTAGCGTTTGGATAATTAATCAAGTTTTGCTAATGATACTGCTTCATTATGTATCTTTTAAATGGTTTTTACTCATGGGAAATACATTAAATGGTTGTTTTTTATAGTTGTGTATAAATATATATGAATTAATAATGCAGCTTTTACAATAATAAATAAAAACAATGTCATTATGTCAGGTATAATAATACTTGAAATTTGTGAAATTTTTTTTGTAAAGATAATTGCATTTAATGTTTAATACATAGCCGAAAGAAATGTTAATGAGTCGGAATTTTTCAGTTATAAATATGTGTTTTAATGTTTGGCTCAGAATAATAAAAATAAAATTCTGTATAAAATCACTACATATAAATTTTGCTAAAACATGCAATGTATATACATGTTTATTCAAGTTAAAAATGTGTCATCTAAGATTTATTCAATTGTAAAAATGCGAATGACTAAGAAATTATTAGTTAATTTTAATTGCTTAAAAGTTTAATAATAATTGCTATATATTATACATATGTCTTCGTTTTATGATACCAATCTTTTGTAAATTGTAAAATTATTACGCGTGATATATTCGTAATTACTACCATTATAATAATATGAAATAGTGTCGCATTTGTCAATTTAGGTTTTACGCGCAGACATTTACGATTGTTGATTATTTTTACATTTTCCCTTGTCCCTAATTTCCTTCAAACCGCCACAATCCAATTTTCCGCCTACCTGTCCCTATTGTGTGGTTTTTCCACATAATCGAAAGATCGTGTCGGAGCGCAAGGTCAAAGGGGTATTTTCTGCGATGGTCTGTCATACATTGAAAATTCGTAGAACTTAGACGAGACGTCGAACAAGGACGCCTCAGATGAAAAAAAGATGTGCAATTTAAATATTGGTACAGCCGATGATGCGTAATAGACCGACGGTAAACGTTACACAATTGTCATCGATTTCAATCCCGAAACGATGACAAAACATACATTTTCTCCGGTGACCTTCTGAAACGTGGATGTTGCCATAGATGCTGTTTATCAATCGTGATTATACATTTCACGGTCCAAGGTGTGTGTGAGAAAACGGCGGTTAGAATTTATAGTTAATGGGAAATTTTGGCGGTAAAGATACAAACCCTACTCCGAATACAAAAAGCTGGTTATTTAATAATTTATATTAATAGCTACAGTGCCAACTTATGAATATAATAAGCTGCGATTTATAAGTTTATAGTTTTTACAACATTTCTTAACTTTACATGAACGATATTTTTTTTTAATATTATAATCTGTTTATTCACAGCACAAATATGTTTTTAATGCTCTGTTATTTGATATACAATTGACCATGGGAGAAGTCATTGTCATGGCGAAAGCTAAGTATATATTAGGAATGCCGCTTGAAGCGAAGTGTTATATAATTATGAATTAATAAGTTCTCAAATCACCTTTAATTACAAGAGTTATTATTACGACTAGCAATCACATTTTTAATTTTTGTTTTTATTATATCACGTTGGCCAGACGATCGAGAACGAAAAGGGCAATAGATTTCCGCCATGTCTTTAACACGACTTTTCAGTCGGGATCTGCATATAGAATCACCACTTCGCTTCCGACTCGGAAGAAACAAGACTCAGCCAAACTCGCACCATGCGGAGCTATGCTTAGTATCGACCGAGATTTCTTTCATCAACATCAACTGCAGCACTTTATTTAATCCTCACAAACTATCATGATAACTGCAGCAATAAAATTATTATGATAGTTTTTTTATTGTGTAAGACAACTAGTTTTCAATTTATAATTTTTGAGTGTCACAGTATTTCATGAACATAATGGATTCTCAAACTAATTTACGCCTTGTTAGTCTATTCTATTTTTTTTTATATAAAACGGATGTCACTTATCACTCCGATGCTTCATTGCGACAAATTGCTTATTATGAACAAAGGATACACTGACAGTTTTTTTAAGCTCTTCTGTATTAATTGAAAAAAAACGTTACTTCAAAATCGCCCATTTCCATTCCGGACCTTGTATTAAACGGATATTAAGAAAGAATTGTTTTTGCTTCACACATCAAGCTATAATGTTGTTATGATGCTGTTTTCTAAATACATTGTTGATGCAACACTGATATTTTTTAATGTAAGTTAAATAGGTATTTTTTTTATTAATTTGACACTTTTTAAATCATCAAACGTTTTGGGTAAAAATCACTTGATAAAGCTAATTATATCTTACTACTGTGATTTGTTTGTAATATGTGAGGCTGTCCTGTAATTTACAACAGGGTATAGACTATTAATACCTACAAGTAAGTAGTGAGACACTAGATTGAAATCTAAGTCAGTGATCTCTATTTTATAATATTTATTTCTTAGTCAATAAAACTAATTTTGCTTGGCAATGTCTAAAAATAGCTACTTTGTTCACGAGCCTGTTGAGCAATAAATTTTGCCTGTAAGAAAATACGATTATAAAGAACCAACTTAATATTCAAGTTCGTAATATTATACTTTGCCATTTTTTACAGTTAGAAATGGTAGATTTTGACATTTTGCACTTATCAGGCATATACATTTTAAAACATCTAATTTGCTTCTTTGTTGTAAGGACATATTCGTCATAGTTTTCATAAGGACCACCTTTCAATCTATACATATAACTATAAATGACCGTATTATATTATTACAACATGTTTAATTGCAGCAAATCTTAAAACTAGTTAACTTTTGTTTAAGATTGAAATTTAGGAGCTACTATGAAATTTTGATAAATGTCAAGAATGCGACATTTATATATTTGACCATGACTTAATCGCATTTCCTAAAATTTAGCTTTATAAATTTATTTTGTTAAGAAGCTTTGTTTATACTATTAAGGTGAAACAAATAAATGAGACAAATAAAATATGTATAGATTATATATATATATGATTATGCCGTGTACATAATTATAAAACCACTTCTAAAAAAACACCCGGATGTCAAAACCTCGGAAAACCCAAAGACCCATACTGGGTTTCTGTAATAAGATAATATCGAGGACCACAATTATTTTATTAATATATTTTTCAGACTTTATTGAAATTAGTTTTTTTGAAGGATATGTGTGACTGAATACTAAATAATTTATCGTTTAAAATTAACATAGAAATTGTTCAGCCATAGTGATGTCATGTGCATGCATAGTGTCGAATATATTCTTCTACATTTTCAATGCAAATAAAATATTGAATTTGTTAAATATTATATTATTATTTTTGTATGATAGTATAGACTATGCTTGTAAAAACATTATACTCATAAAAGTTATTACTAATATTATTTTTTCATATGAAAAAAATAGAAAACGAAATTTTTGAATAATATTTATTACACAACAAGTTATTTTATAATACAGGCTAAATTTCCTAAATGTTACGCAGTACTTTCGTCTACGCGTTACTTTTGTATTATCACATGTTTGTTAAGATGTGTCTTCTGCAACGAGCGGATTGACATAAACATATTGATAATTTTCATAACTGTTCCCAATATTGAAACTATACAACTTCAGGAAATATATTATTGTTTGCTCAATATGCATGCACGTGTCATTTTTAAATTTGCTAAATCTTATTACATTATTTTATTGATAAATATAAATATAGCAATTATTATTTTATTATAAAATATAAATATATCAATTGAATAAAAAATTAAAAGTCAACTTAAAAAGTAATTAACATCATATTTCATATTAAGGTATAAATACATTAAGTATCGTACACGATGTCATGGTTCTTTGTCTGAATTATTAAGAGGTAATATATCATCTTAATTCTAAAGCTTAAGAAATTCGCCACTAATTTTTTTACAGACGTATTTAATTTATAACAAATAGGTTTTATTGAGCACATGATTATGCAGTAGTCACCTCACTAGTCGAGCTATCTACCTACTCAAAGTATTTTTATTGCTATGTTTTTGTTGCGCAAGTAGAATGATTCCACGTCGTATTTTTTATAGCGTTTTAAATTATTAGTATGTCTGCTTTTCATATAGTTGTAAATGTTTCTGGAATAGTATTTTATTTAAAACTTAATGACTCTTTTCAGCTTAAAAATTCGAGTTGTAGCAGAAAGCTTTAAGGTATTCTAATTTAAACACTCGGTAGCTTCTTCCAGGTTTATTGACGAGTGACACTTGCTTATAGTTTTTGTATACTTGTGAGACCTGTTATATATATGAGCTTATACAGAGGTCACTAAGCTCGTTATTTGTACGACAAGGATTCATATGAACGATTATATAGGTTTCTCAGCTCGTTGTTTAGACAATGAGGACCAAGATTTATTTTAGACAAGAGTTTAGGAATTAAATCTCATTATTGCATCAAATCATAAAATTATGTCCTGTGTGTTTATTTTGAATATATAAAATGAGATGCTGTTTTCTTTTAATAAAAATAATTAGTTTATACTTGTCATTGAAACTTGTTTAATTATTTTCATAGTTCTCTCTTCAGCTTATAATTTATTTGAATAGAATAATCGTTCAGCTCGATTCTTGACTTACTCTGGTATTGACATATCGATGCAAAATTGCTAGTGATTAGTGCATTGATAGGATAAGTGTTTTTTTTTTAAATTGCACTTAGTTGTCATATATTTTAATGAAGTGTTGTAGTTAATGGTCACTTGTGGTAAGTGATGAATAAGTATTTCGACTTTCAGAACCTCTGTCAAGTGGAGCTATTTCTTAATTTAATGTGCACTCTTGTGCTTATTTATTTTATGAATATCAACCGATGCTCAGTTTTTAATGTTCTTTGTACAACGTCTACAAAAATGTCATTAAAAATTAATTATAAGAGAATAAAAATCATTGAATATGAAAGAAAAAGATAAACAAAGAGCTCCTGAATCATTATTAAAAATAGTGTACCGCGTTTTTAGAAATAAAAATTGAGTATATAATAAAGGTAGAGTCAATATAATATTTTATATACGGCGGGGCCACCCATAATCGTCGCATTGCCATTAGTTGTACAAGCCCAATACCTTACATCAGGGTTCATAAAAACTTGAATGAGTTCGTTTCCCTTGTATTTGAAAAGAAACAAAACGGCCTTCCTTAAAATAAAAAAGTACGATATAACACTAGTAATATAAGTATCGTTTTCGATCCACTGTTGCACTCGAAATCAACCAATGAAAGTATGTACGTTGATCTCACTCCCTTATCCCGATCGTCAGAAAGCTAGAACGAACTTAACTTTTGTCAGAACTTCGAAACTTTCACCTATATATATACTACTACTACGCTTTCCATACAATATTTTCGAAAGTTCAGTCAAAACTCGCATCCAAGCGAAGCATAGATTCTGACGACAAAATTTGAAGTTTAAAGAAAAGCAGTCTCTACCACTTCGATCGTTCTATCTAGTACAACCAAGCAGTTATCATGAATCTCCAAGAGCTTAACTCGATATTCAAGACGACTTAAAGGCTGAAGATGTAGCATGTGTATATATTTATTTGAAAAAATGTACGGACTTGCAACTTGAAACTAGCAAAGTTTTCTATTAAATTGTTTTCTAAAAAATTCGGGTCACTATAGTTTAAATCAAACGCAGTCAAATATTGATAATATCCAATCGTGCATTATGCCGATGGCCTTTAGCGGCCTTGTTGTCTCAAAAGCGATATAATTTGAATGTCACGCGTATATATCCAAATATTCAAATGTTTGAATTTCCATGAAATTTCGGCTAATGTCATATTACGATTTTCCATTTCAAGGCTTATTTTTCGTTATAGGCGAGCGTTCGTGTTCAATTATGCAAAAAAAAACATAATGTTCATCTCGAACGCATTATGATAATCTATGTCCAACGTTTAAAGATTGATTTTTTTCCCTCGAATAGATCTAGATATCTAATACAATCATCGCTTAAAATATAAGCGTTTGATTTACATACATTATGTTTTACGAGGGTGTTCAAGTTCCGTGATAGGTCATTTATGATACGGTGTCAAAAAGGTAGTTATTTATAATGTAGTTTTAAGAAAATTCAATTACGTATGACTCATACGTGATAATCAGAAGATCGATGACATAATATTGTTAAGTATTGTACTTGAAGTTATTTATGAGTATATAACAATAGTTTAAATTTAGATTATGATTTATTATCATATAAAGACTTTGTGTTATTAATTATATTTTATAATAAATCACTTAAGGTGTTTTATAATATAATCTAAATATATTAGAATTTTAATTATTTGTTTAGTATAAGCAATCAAATGATTAGAATTGCTGGTAATAAAGTACTACTTTTATTATATAAATTAACACAAAAAAACATATTTACATGTTTCTTAAATTAAAGACTACGGTCCAAAAAAATTAAATTGCATACAAATGGACGTTTAAAAGTAAATAATGGAGAGTCAGACTGAATATTTAAAAGGTTAAAAATAATTTTACTTTGAAATAACAACAATATTTTTATCTCTAAAAAATATTAAAAATAGTGCTTTAATATATAAAAATATTTAAAAATTACATTGAATTATTATTTTGATAATTGATTATATAATAATAGAATTATTAAATAATTTATTTGTAAAATTATTCTTACATCACTGGGTTAATTCTTACAGCACTGTTGTACCATAAGGTACATCTTTTGATATGCAAAGTTAACAAATAAGACCCAAAATATTTGTTTTAGAAACAGTTATTTTAACCATCATATTTTTAAACATTTTTTATGAAATAGGAGCAGAAAATGAAGTGATTATTATGAAAGAAGTTCTATTTTTCTATACAAATAAAAAATCCAGCATTAATCTTTGGTTTAGCTTACTTAGCAGATAATTTTAAAATTATTTTTATGATAAATATTTTTTTCAGTCATTAGAACACCAAACAATATAAGAAAAGTGACTAACATTCTAGTATACTCCCAAATGTTAAAGATGTACTTGACCGAGATGGAGTTGAATAACAATTTTGATAAGACATATCTAACTCGTTGAAAAATTACAGAGCTAATTTTAAAGTTATTTACCTCTTGATTTCCTTCCTTAAATTTAAAAACTTCCGTTTCTTATCTGACAAGAAAAACCGTTTATAATCATCGCACAATTTTGGAGTTTAACGACGCGTTAAACGGCTCTTAATGTTAACAAAAACACGTTAAATAAAAAAAGTCTATAGCTTCAATATGCTTTGTGTACTTAAATTATGATCGTTATATATTTTTTCCGCTTTTACAATAATTTGAACAAACGCGTATGTAATGAGTGCTTTCTATCCGATCTTCTAGATGTCTAGATTAAAAAAATACATATTTTTTAATATAATATAATACATATAAGATATACTCTATGGGCTGAAAATAGCTCAATAGTAGATAATTTTTTAATAGCAGATATGTACGAACTAGCTCGATTTTAATTAATCATCATTCCGTGAGATCAGGAAAATCTAGGTAAACCTAATACAGATACAATATATAATCAATATATGTATACCTATAGCCTTAAAAATGTGGCACCCCGTAAAATGTTGTGTAACTCTTTTTAAATGCATAGTCAGACCGAAATATTTTAGCAGGTGGTTTTAACCATAATTTTGAGAACTATACAAAGAAATTTTCGTTTTTAATTGCTAACTTAAGTTTTAAAAAAATATTGCAGGTCAAATCTTACAGTCTTGCTTAATTTACCATTATGTCCAATTGCGTGATTTTGACTTTTATTTGTCGTAATAATTTTTTAATTAATAATAAATTTTGATTATTATTTAAGCATGGCAAAAAAACGCGAATTAAGAGAAGCTAAAAGAGCGAATATAATTTTATTGCATTAGTATATTGCATATTATTGATTAAATATATCGGCAATTAATAAACGCATTAATTAATCAGGCTGTTGAAAATGCTTTGAAACGGTTCAACGAATGTGGTTCTTATAAATCAAAGCCAAAAACTAAAAGAAAACGAAGGACAACTGCCCAGGAAGATCGAATGTTGGTTCCTGAGTCCCTTAAAAAATTGTCGAAAAGCGTCTTTAAAGCTGGCTGCTGAAGTCTCTGCGAGCGGAAGGACATCTATTTTTTCGCGGACAAGCTCAATAATGTAGATCTTAGGAGTTGTAAAACGCGACACAAACCGTGGCTTTCAGAAATAAATAAAACTTCAAGATTAGAGTGGGCCCGAAAACACAGAGATTGGACGACTGAAGATAAGGCGAAAGTCATTTGGGGTGATGAAATAAACTTTACGATATTTTTAAATTAAAATTTGTTAATATAAAAAAAAATATTAAAAATTTAATTTATTCCAAAATTAAAAAAAAATATTTTGGTTAAAATAAACATACTTGTTTTAAAGTCAAAGAGTTGGAGAAGAATATCTAACTGATTGCGTAGCACCCAAAGTCAAATATGTTGACGGAAGCGTTATAATTTGGGGTTGCACAGCAGGAGTAGGAAAGGTAGTATGAATAGTGACATATTTATTTCAATGTTGTAATCCACTGGATTCCTATTGGAAAATACCAAGCACAGAACGTTCCATGTCATACTTCGTTAAAAAGCAGGGATTAGTTTGCGTCATAGGATGCTTGACGCTTTTAGGATGGCCTACACATTCACCAGACCTAAATCTGATAAAGAATATATGAGCAAAATTTAAAGAAGATTGCCCAACACCATTGCAAATCCGTTCACCTGCAAATCATTAGTTTACACTATGACAAAACGGGTTGCAGATGTAATTATAGCTAAGGGTGGGTCAACTAAATAATAAAAAATAAGCTTAAAATAAATACTTTAAACAACCTTATTCGGTTTTTGATTTATATTTTCACGATATTACACATTTATTGGGGTGCCTCATTATTATTGTATTAATTTATAAAAAAGTTGTATATGGAAATAAATTATAATATTTTTAATGATGTGCTTTAAATGCTATATATTTAAAATAACTAATCTTCCGCATAATCATGTTATATTATTTAAAAAATAGTTTGACGAAAAAAATTAATTAAGCAAATTATGTTTATCTGAATTCTAGAACATTAAATATGATATAACTAATTGGCAGAAAAAAATGACGATCAACATAATAACATCTCTATGTTGTTCGTCATACTTTAACTTCAACGCAAAGTGTGTTTCTGAACTAAGAATAAATTCCTAAAATATTTCCGGACATTAAGCAAGCTCTTCAAAAGGTAGCAGCATTATTAACGAACTGTTCAAATGAAGAATATATGGTCTTGTGACCTTTAAGCAAAATCGCTGTGTAGGCGCTAGCAGGAACTAATTGACCTATCGTTAGGTACGTAAATATGAGATTTTTTCGTAACCGCGATCGAAAACTATAAATCAACAGCGGGATGGATGTGATTCAGGTAAGTTTTCCTATTCCGAAATGACCTCGAGCGTTTTCGCCGAGTGTCGTCCTCAGGGTGAACGGCAAAAGTCATTTAACTAAATTGTGAAATAGATATTAAACTCATATTTACTTAAGGCGTGAAAGTGAAGATAGGATTCTTCGTGAAGGTCTTAAAATGTGTGGAAAATGTACGACCAAGTGGACCGTGAACTTAGCTCGTTAAACGTAGAAGAGGCTAAAAGAGTTTCTTTAGTGACATTTATATATGCTTATATTTCAAGATGTAAAAGCTGCGCTTACTTATGTTTATTTGTTTTAAAATATTTGTAATTTCTATAAACAAACGTGAGCTTTTCCGCATTCACGTTCATCATACCGTAAATGTTTGCAGTACGTTCCATTATAAATGTGTTAGATATAAGAATTTGCGATGCCATCTAACTATATTTATTGCTTGAATATTTTATGCAAATGTTCAATAAAATATATTAAGTCTATTTTATTATCCTACTCCAAATTTCGTAGGTTATATTATATATTGATGGCACTAAAATATAGATTGGTTCACAAATTAGCCTTGATTTTTTAATTTAAATAATATTGAATATAATAATAAATAATATATTTGTAGGAAAATTTGTTTAAAGGCTTATTTAAAACAGAAAAAATAATATACTTGTATTTTTTAACATACTTGTGTTATAAACATATTTAGTTATTTATTTATATTGATTTAATTAACACCATCGTAACCTAATGCATAAAAATTGTAAAAGAATAATACGTAGTATTATTGCAACACAAAATTAAAAATAATATATAGTAAGAATTAAAAAAAATGATAAAATAATGAAATTAAATGGGTCATAAATTAGAAACGATCGCTCAAATATCTCGAGAATAACCTTGTTCAATCATCTGAATTTTTAATAATGACAATAACACATGACAAACTTTGTCGAAAGTCATCTCAAAACCCTTCATCGAGATATTCTGTCACCATTTTGGTAAAAGACAGAAGATTAGTAACAGTGGAACTGGCAGTTGGTCCAACAATATTTTCATAAATTTATAAATTATGGCTTGTAGAATATTTTTATAAAATTTGATCTTAAGAATATTTCAATATCAACTCTAATGTTTATTTGATTGTAATGAAAATTTTAGTAGCAATTTTTTTTATTAATAATTAAATTCAAACACAAATAAAGACACATTAATAAAAATCACACAAAAAACACGTTCCATAGCTAATAAAAAAAATTATAAGCCAAAATGTCGCAAATACCTGTTACACAGGTGTTCCTCTTATTTTTGCTTAGATCAAATAAATAGATTATATTTTTAGTATGGTAATTCATTTGCAAACCTTAAATATAATTTATAATTTTTATATAGCATAATCATATAATCAGTTATTTATTTTAAATAATAAAATAATCACTTGTCGTTCGCAAACTTCCACATGTATTTTTAATTACCCAATAAACTAATTAGGGAGAAGCTGCGCTGTTAACCTTCGATCTCATGTAAAAGACAACTTTTTCGATACATTTGCATTTAAAATAGAAGATTTATATTAATGTTCTTAATAAACAGTCTGCTCAATAAATATATTTTCGCAGGCGGAAACATTATATGCACATGTGAAGAATTCAACCTTGGCCGACGAGAGGACCATCAGTGACTGACCACAATCGGAAAAAAAACTCAGATGATTTTTTAAACATCATTAATACTTTTTCATTCTATTTATCAATTAATTAATAAGCGATACAATCATTTTCGAAATGAAAAAAATACACGCGGTTAACATTACCGAGCACTTAACGTACATAATGGACCTTTAACGATTTAACTTCGTTAGTGATCCGTTGCGGTAATTTTGAATTTTTTTTTCAACTTTAACCAGAATCGTTTTATTTATTTTGTACGTACAAAACATATTATTGATTATTTATTCGAGGCGAAATGTAAGTTCAAACAAATTACGAAGCTCGGTTTTCTTGAGGTCATGACTTCAAAACGTCAATGCGTCGAGGCGCCTTTCTAGTTAAACATATTATGCGTCCGGTCGTGAAAATTTACGTAATAAGGCAACAGTGATAATTTATTACGATTGAGCGAAAACAATATTGCATCTATTTTTATTTAATTAAAAAAATTATAGACGAAACACATAAAAATCAGACGTTTTCATTAGTTGAAAATATAAATGTTTGCCAACAACTATAATATAATAATTATATATGTATAATATAAACGAGTTAATAAGCAGCAGTGATTCCAATAATTTATATTTTTATCTAAGATACGTATTTTTTAAATACATAAATATATATTTCTAGTCAAAAATATTTATGATAAATAATTATTAATTTTAATAAATTTATAACTACTTATACGCTTTTAAAATTAAGATTGACTTTTACCATATTATCATGGATAAATATTATGGTGTTAATCATAACTCAAAAGTTTCACAATGTATACTAATAAGTAACCCAAAATTGAGTCAAATATAGCTTGTGAAATTATTTATTATAGATAAATATCAAAGTTGCTAATTTTGCATTAAGTGCGATTCTAACATACAGTTTAGTATCTAAAACATTTTTTTAAAGGTAATGGATGAAGTAAGTCACGAATAATATAATCAACTTTTTTTGTAAATACCTTCTGTTAATATATCAAGTGCTAACCTAATGCATTATAATGGGGTAAACACAAACAACACCTACAGCTAAGTAGTGAAACATCAGATTGAATTTAGTATATTTAATTAATTAATTAATCCATAGATGTGTCTATGCAGACATAGCTCAATTTTTTTTAAATTTTTTATCATGATATTCATCAGTGAAATTGGAAAAAATCAAGGAAAAACTAATCTGTTTGATCGAAATTATAACTTTATAATATTCACTAATTCTTATCTCCTAAACATGATACAAATTGAACAGTAGGGTTCATATAGGATTTAGACCCATGTCTCTCAGGTATTGGTCAGCTACTAATACCTGATAAGTTATGTTTTTTTAGTTTTTATCGTTTTTGAAGATCAGAACTAGTAATTAGTATTAAATTTAAATTTTGCTAAATATACCTACGTAGATTATGTATACTTAATTTTTATAATTTCATGGATTACTATCGTGATGATTTATTAAAATTAAGCTCGCTCATATAAGGTATAAAACTAATAATTAGTCATTCTAGCTCATAAAAAAATATTTTATTAGTATTAATTGTATTAATTATTATAGATAAATTAGTATATTAAATTAATACTATTGTAAAGCTTTAATCATTTTTATTATTTCTTGTTTTAGTTTTTGGGATAAAAATTAATTCGTATACATTAAGATTAAGCAGAATTTAGTTGAATTACATAAACAACTTTAAGAGATTGCCCCCTAAATTTAAGAAACGTATCTTACCGAAAATTTCAGTATTTTAAAGTTAAAAGGCACGACTTTTAGTTTTAATGGAATACTAAAAATGAAAGCATAGCACAGCTAGTTAAAATTGTAGCTTCAATTAAATTTAGTAGTATTTTTTTAACGCATAACATAATTCAATTGCGAAATATAAAATAATGATACAAAATATAATATATATTCCGGTCTTCCAGACACGATAGAAATTTAAAAACACTAAGGTTCGTATGGGATTCGAACCCAGGTCTCTTAGGTCAATAGTAAGAGACTTAATAGGGGCGCGAGTATTAATATTATTGGAATTTTGGTATTAATACATACTTTATTTCTATATTTCGGCTGTGATACCCCAGCCATGGTCACGAAATTCGTGACTATCACAGTGTAAATCGCGATGAATATATATATATAAATATATATTATAGAAACAGATATTGATAGCTGTTTATATGTTTGCTTGCGCTTTTTATCACCAAATCGTATGTTTGCATGAAAACGCCATTATTGATTCAAAAATTAGTAAAACCACTGCTTAAACTATTCAAATAAACATAATTATGTATTACAAGTTTATGATTATATTTTATATTATTTATGAATTTATATATCATACTATAAATTAACATTTAATAAGTTGATAGTTTATGGTTCTAATTTTATGATACAATTTTTTATAATTGCTGAATTTTTTTAATTTAATTTTTAAAAATTTGCGATTGTTTGAATAATTATTTATAAATTGTATAAAAAATATTCATAATTGTGTTTAAAATTCCATTGCTTATTAAAGGTCAATTTATTTTATACATTTGCATATTTCTAATTAATGAAATAAAATAATATGTTGCTAGATAAACACGACGTTTATAATAGTAATGATGATTAGTTATTTAGCCGTCTTCATGTCAAACGATTACATCAACATGGTTTCAATCAAACTAACATACCAGTCGCCAATGACATGGTTTAACAACAAATTGACGTCCAACAAACGTCCACCTGTGCCTATTCTGAACAGCGTCTGAAATAAAAATACACTTTCGATTGATTCGATTACACTCGTGGTGGAAAAACGTGAATGGAAAAGCGCTCGGTCATGTGCTCGAGAAGAAAGCCAACAACGAAGTGCATTGTCTGCGGAAAAATGACATTCAAGTGCAAATATCTGGCGGGTCTTGTCTCCGTCGAGACGAGCGAAACGCTTTTTGAGAGAGAAAGAGAGAAAAATATGTAGAGAGAGACGGAGCCTGCAGCATCCGCGAGATCAATGAGACGAAACCGAAAGTGATTTGTGATGGTGATATATTGGTAATCGGACACGTTGCGTAGATCAGGTGCAGAAATCTGAGGTCCGCGGCCGAAATTACATTTTTATTTATTTATAAATTAAATCGAGAAGTGTGAAGATTATTAAAATTCTACATACCACAAGGTAATAACCTGTTATAAAACGAGTCATATATACTTTAGAGTAACTTTTGTGTGCACTTCCAAGTGAACGTAAAAGAAAAACAAGTGAACTGAATTATTTATATTGAAGCAAAATATAATACATCATATTTTGTTTTAACAATTGACGATTTTAAAAATGCTTTTAATGTTTTAATCGATAGTGCTCAACATTATCTACGTGCTGACTTTACATCAGATTAAAAAAAATCGACAGATCATTTTAAAAGAGTGTAAAAATATGCCTTTTGGATAAAAATTGTACGTGTTCAAAAATAATACGATAAATACCAGAGATTTCAAGGACATGGCTCATTATTAAAAATTTTATATTTATTTATTTAAAGCTACACTAATAAAAATATGTTTCAAAACATATTTTTTATCTCATAAATATGTTATACAAAAATTGTTATATTATATATACATATATATTTATTAATGTTGAATAGCGTTATTTTGAAAGAAGATTCCAAATCATGGTAGTTAAAGAGTTACAGATTATAGTAAATTTTTCAAAATAAGTTGTATATAAATCTAAAAAAACTACAATAGTTATTTTATATTTTAACCCGCAAAATGAAAATTTAAAATTTTCAAAGTAATAATGACTTATTATAATTCATAAAAGAAATAAATAATAAATTTGTATTAACTTTTTAATATTATTTACTTTTATTTTATCTATATAAGAAGCAATGTTTTGTCTAAAAATAAATTTTGTGTTTGGTTAAAAATGTCTATGTTGGTTTTTATTTTTTATTTTGCATTTTGTAATTTTATTTTTTAATACTATTCTTATTAATTGTATTATGTCTGAACGTTAAATATGTGAATTAATTATACTTTTTTACTCTTTTGGTAAAATAATTTTTGTGTGTCTTTAATTGTTTCTGTATGTTTGTTTAATGTTTTATTTTAGAAATCTGTAAAACAATTAAAATCATTTGTATTACATATTTTTCTACCAATTAAATACATTTTTTACAAATAAATTTTTAAGCGTCTTCTAAAATTAGTTCGTGATATGCTCTTAGGGTTTTCATATATTAAATAATAATTATAATTATACGTATAACTGATTGTATGATTAAGATTGTTTATTATGGTGGGAACTAATGAATAAATAATGTCTGTTCATTAATTCATGGAATTTAATTGTTTTCATGATCATTAGTGATCGTTAACTCGATTATGGTTTATTGTATAAAGTAAATGTATAAAGTTGGTTTTAGACAGTAATATCTTTCGACTATTATTTTATTTCAAAATTTTAGATATTTTATATAATATTGTTTAGAGTGTAAGTTAAAAAAGAAGTTTCTAATAATCTACAATTATGTTAATGAATCATTAATGACTCGCCTGATTTCGCTGTAATAAATGGTTTTATACTAATTTATTATTTGAGAGATTATAATTAGTGATTTATATATACATATAATTTCGATTGAACATTACATATAGGTTTTCTTTGATTTTCGTAATAAATAATTTAAAAAAACGTGTGACGTCTATTAATTGAAAGCTGTAATAATAAAATAAATGTCGCTAATTTACAGAGTTGATTTTAGTCTGATGTCTACCTAATTAATGTTTGTTTATTACCCAATGAAAGATTTACAATATATAAATAAATAAATTTATTACAAATATTTATTTTATTGTAAATATATCAGAACATTTCATATATTACTATTGAATATGACTGTCTTTACTATGTTATTTTATTTAAAGTAAATAAAATACATTTTAATAATGTAAGAGATATTTGTATGTCATATAACAAGACCATATTTTTGCCCTAAGAGTCTAAGAGAAGAATTTAATTTTATCATCATCAACAATAAAACAATGTCAGTAGTACATAAATATTCTCATGAATGTAAATAGTCCTTAATTCCTAAATAGTAAAACCATAAAAACATACGAAATTGCCGTAAATGGAAATGTCGCAACTTTTCGCCTGCGCGTACGACGCATCAATGTGTTGAAATTTATTTAAATTAAATTTAAATCGATTCAAAACATACATAAAAAAATCAAAAAAGTTTAAGGCCGTGATATAAATATTTTTATTTTCTTTATATGTTACGTTGATGGTGCTATAATTAACAACGGGCACATTAGCTTTTGGCGGCCGAGTTGAAATATCAGTTCGATAATAAAAGCATAAAAAGTGCAATTATTATCTAAAAAGTGTTTTGACTGATAGAGTTTTACGATTTTATATGTTTATTGACTCTGAATAGATGATGTTGTTAACAATTTGTTGTAAATGTCAAATAAAGATTGTAAAATTTATTCATATTTATTAAACACATCTGAATATGCATGCAATTTAAGCGATTGATGAAAATGGATAGAACGTAATTTTACAAATCACTATATTAAATCTTAAAAACATCATTAAAATATAATATGCAGCGATTTCGAAGATTTAAAAATTTATAAATTTATAAAATATTTAAATAAACTTTAAATAAAAATGTCATTTAGTTTGATTGGTAGTTGACTTTTCTATTAATCAAAATTAATAAAGGAAGTCAAGTTTATTTTTAATATCGTTGATTTTGCTGGCTTATAATAAATTAAATGTGATGATATTTTATTAATGATCATTAGCATACAGGTGGCATTAAAAACTAAACGATCATTTAAATGCTATTCGAAATAAACATAAAGTATACGTACTCTAAAAAATAGGGCTTGAGTATTTAAATGCACATAAAAAAATATATTTGCTTTATCATAAATTAATCGTACTAAAACGAAATATCAAAAACTCGTTTTAATGGACTCTGAGGACAATTTAGGCAACAACATTTTATTTTTTTAGGAAAATGCTGTTAGATCCATTCCAAATCTCTAGACAAGTTTTTCGCAAATAAAACAGAAAATAAAGACATGTTACCAGTTTATTTAAAAATATATGAGATGATTCTAAATAATATATTTCAAACAATTAATTCTATATTAATAATAAAAACACTGATTTTAATAAAAATTGCAAAAATTATAGCTCTTGAAATCAATGATTTATTATTGAAAATATCACAGCAGCCGTTTCAAAAAATACTTTTGAGATATCTCGTTAACCGAAAATGTTAAAGAAAAAGAAGAATTTTTATTTCGGTTATGTCTTGTGAACCAAAGATGGTAACATTAAACAATGAATAAAATACGATTAAAAGTGTATTTATATATTTTTTTAATTAATAATTTGTAAGACTGAAATAATAAATGGCGTGTTTACTTAACTTAAAATAATACGTCGATGAAGAGTTAACATTAAGATTAATAAAATATCAGTATACAAATATTTGTATACTAATACTTTTTTTGACGATTCTATATAAATTGTATGAATTTATATCTTATCAAAAACTTACACTGAAATTTTCAATGCTATTTATTTTTTATTGATTTTTAAAGTGAAGATGAATCAAAATCTTGCTATTCACAAAAATATTTTCTACAACCATAAATATGCTCTTCGGACAAAATATTTAAACAAAAAGCTAAAGGTATTGTAAGTGGTAGTTTTGAATCAATATGTTTTTTTTAATAAAAACATACCAATATATTTTATATATTTATAGTCCCGTCCGTTCCACTGTTATCCAAGGATTTTGAGAAAGTCTTAGACAATGTTTGTCATTGGTTATTATTAAAAAATGCTATTTAGGGTCTACTGTATTTTTTTCTCTTTTTCTTTATGTTTTATTTTTATACACTTAACAAAATAAACATACAATATATTAACCTAAATATAAACAGAATATAATAAAAACATTATATTATAATTTATTTACAAATGTACAAGGGTGTTTCTTTATTCTATTGAGGAAACTCTTTACATTTTTTCTTCTATAGATCACCCTAGGAACACTATTATACAAATTTACACCTCCATATAATATTCACCTGGCAATACTAATTTAATTATACCTATCTACCCTTAAATTATCTCTATTTCTACTATTAAATCTATGTACATCCTTATTTTTTTATTAAATACTTATAAACAGCTTGCTAATTACTAAAACATTCATCTCCAATATTTCTCAAATATCCAATCATTTCGATCTTTCAAACATATTTTTATAAATAGAATATCTATTTTAATTTAAAACTACTCTCATTTCCCTATTTTGTATTTTTTGCAATATCGTATTATCTAATTTATTGAGTAAATATAGAGTTGATGCACAATAATTAAAATGTGGCAATAATAAATATTAAATTATTTTTTTTATATCTAAAATTAGCATATTTCTCATTCTATATAATGTACATATTTTTTTACTATTTTTTTGATAATGGTCTTAGCTTTATACAAAAAAATGTTATGTTTGAGTTGAGTTTTATGTAATTTTTCATAATAATATAACTAGTTTAACTAATAGTTTTCTAACATTTATTAAGTGCTGAAAATATTTTTACATTTTATAAAGCCTGTCAGGGAGCAAAATTATTTTATTTTGTTAAATTAGGCATTATATATTATGTATTTACTATTAATATAAAATATAAATATTTTATTATTTTACAAATAAGTTGAGATCTATAAGCAATAAAACATTCTAATGAATATTTTCAGCCAATTTAAAAACATTTAAAAATATGTTTGTACTTGCTTCATAAACGATTTACAAGGGTTATATATGAACACTTTGCTAACAATTTTTATTCCTTCGTTACATATATTAAAAAAATGTTTTTGCAAATGTGATATAAATATAACGGAATTCTAATGGAATGTTGAGTTTTTGATAACGCTATTTCGTGTACCTTGATACTTCTTATTATTATTGTATTTTAAATATATAACCGTTTTCACAATTTTGATAAATATTTTTTAATAAATCCATTTAACTTTTATTTTATTTTATATGCTTTGCTATTATGCTTTTATTTTTCATAAATTAATATGTAATAAATATACACAAAAATATATACATACACATAATATATGTTTGTAATAACACTAAAAATATTGTAGTATACATTTATTTAGTGCCTGTATTTATTTTAGAATATAAATAAGAAAAAGATTTTTTTTTTAATTTTCGCTTTGCAAAAATATCTTTCGCAAAAATCGCTTTCTTTAAAGCTTTAGATAATATTTAAGAAATAGTAAAAAGTTAATATAAAAACATTTTTTTATTTGTAAATACTTTTTCTTTACCTTGTACACAATAAAGCTCCAATCTTTTTAAATTTTTATAATGAAAAAGCTGTCAAAATAAAAGAAAAATTTTTGCTTTAAGTAGATTGTGTGATTTTACATGAAAATAGTGTTATTGAATATTTGTGAAAAAAGACTTGCCACATTAAAATTATAAAGTATAAAATAACAAAAAAACTCGCTATATAAATTAAATTAGTTAATTACTATTAATTTGTATAAAAAAAATCAAAGCGATTTATAGCAAAAATTTAGTAATAAAATATATTTTATTATTTCGCAAAGGAAAAACGTACGAGAAATAATATACTATATTTAATATTTGTATATATTAAAACTATCAAATAAAATGCTATAAAAAATAATTACTTGTAAAAGACTAATATAGATAAAACGTAATATATAAATATAAAACTAATAATTATTTTTATAGTGATTTTGATTTAAAATCTCATGATATGATAGGCATAAATCACCTAAATTACTTAAACTAACTTATAAAAACCATAAAAGAATAGAATATTTTATAATAAAAACAAATTACACATGAAAGACACTACATAGATATTAATAAATTATCAATCAATAATATTTTGTATTTAAAAACATGATTATTTATAGAATTAAAATATAAAATTTTCAGATTTTATAAAGAGCTAAATTACTAAACCTTTAATAAGCATCATTATACGACATTTTTTACAGCAGTATACACTATGTGTCAATATAATATCAAAAACGATTCTATGATATTAAAAAAAACTAAAATTAATGGCGAAATATGAATATGAAAATCTACAATTACAATATAAAGCTCAAAAATAAGTTTTTATTGGTTTAAAAATATACTAAGCATCATTATATTACACTTGAATTATAAAACGTAAAAATATTAGAAAAACTGCATTTTTAGCTGAAAATTATTTCGAACAATGTGCACTATGTATCTATATAATTTAAAAAACGATTTTATGGTATTAAAAAAAAAATATTTGAGGTATATGAATATTATAATTTAAAACTGTAATATAAAGTCCAAAACTAAGCTTTTAATAAATTTAAAACATACTAAGCATCATTGTAATATACTTAAAATATATACAAAAACGATTTGAAAAAACGATCCTTATACAGATCGAAATTTAGCTAGATGAATAAACTTAATTAAATATAAAAAACTACTAAAATTAAAAATGTAGCAAAATTAGAGAAGCTTATATTTTGTCACAGATAAGTGTTCTAAAAAAGATTGAATTTCGCTGATAATTGAAAAAAATAATATAAAATGTATTTTTGTAGCGATTTTGATTTAAAAATGCATAATTGTAATAAAGAAAATAACAATCACTATAATATCAACACAATTATTTTCAATAAATAAATTCTTAATTTTTTTATTTAAAAATTCATAACTCTATGAAAAAGATTACAATATTTTTTTATTAGTAAGAAATAAATTCTATATAATAAACACATAACTGAGTAAACAAACATTTTTTTAATATTTTGTCAGTGCAAAAAGGTTTATAAAAAATAATCTTGCAGGCAACTTTAAAAATTAAAATTACTGTGATACAGCTGACTTCAAAATATAATTTTACACAATTTTTTTAAATAGTTTATCTTTGTAGAAAACATTTTTGTATGGTTTAATTATTCCAAAAAACATTCATTTTTTTCAGAAATATTTTTTTATGAGTAAAAATTGTTTGGTGAATATGTCCTTAAAACAACCATACAAGCTTATTTATGTTTTAAATTAAAACGCTTATTTATAGTAAATGCATCATCATCATCAGCATCACGTGCATATATCAATCATATCCTGTCAACAGTTATCAATGCACATGCATAATATAAGAGCAAAAAAATCCATCCGGTGCGGTAGGCCTAATGCCCAGCTGGCTAGGTGGGTTATGGCTTAGCATTTGTCATCTGAGAGCGCCTATAAAAGACTAGGCTTTGCAGACCCGCGAGATTGAACCACTGGCCGCTAAACAGGCAGAGCCACCTGTCTGTGGAAAATCAAACGACTGTTGCCCCCCCGTGATATAAGAGGCTTACTGGCTCGCGAGGAAAGCTCACACGAACGCGTTAATGCGACAACGACAGTGTTGGACATAACAAACAAAACACAGTGACATAACCAACAATTATATTGTGATCGTTTTCGGTGACAAGTTCACAGCAAACACCCGCCAATTGGATGGATTAGCGGTAAAAATAGGAGCATGGCCAAAATGGTTAGTAATAAAAATCTGGGATAAAACACGGAAGTCAAACAAAGGAATATCATAATTAAATAAATTAATTTGAACAAACAAACAAAAAGACTTTCTTGGTTTATCGTATATTATTAAGAAATGTGTTTTATTGATAGCTTTTCATGGACATGATTAACGATTGTGACCTACCAAGTTGCATACAATAGCGCCTTTATAATACATAGTTAAACTTTAATGGCACGTGTGTATTGAATATAAAGAATCATTCACATTAGAATATATTTATGTGAATTAATAACAATTACAATATTTTTTGTATAGGTGTAACTGAATATATATAATATTTAACATAAATAGGATGACTTGTAACGTAATGAAAATTTAAAAATACTTCATTAAAACGTTAGACACTAGAAGTAATAAAATCGCTATTTAGGGCAAATATAGTTCATAATTTAATGTTCGAAACTATAATGTATAATTCTAACTATCCACCTTTTTTTAAAGCATATATCCTATATATATGACTGCTACAATTTGTAGCACAAATATTCTAATACATTTTATTTAATTATTTAATTTATAAATTATTAGTGAATTAAACTATAATTTTATACCACTTAAAGAAAATGTATTATTATTTTTTTATTAATGTTAAACTTTGACCTTCAGTTTATATATGTATGTATATAAATAAGTAACATTTTTCCATTACTAGTTAATTAATGCTTACATTAATAACAATATGGTACATTTAAAAGTAGCTCTGAATGATTATTATTATCCAAACATTTGTAGATAAGCAGACATGTCTTATACGTACATATGTTCATCTGTAAAAATTTTACTTTCTATGAACAGTTAACATCTCACTTTCGGCATCCGCGTTAGCATTTGAATGGGCAAATGTCACAAGGTACATTATAGAGTCGGCAATTGAAGCAAAAGTGAATTTTTGAATATTTTTTCATGTACGCGTTAGTATTTTTTTCCTTCTTCCTTGTCACTGTGATATATTTTATTTAAATAGATATCTATTGAAAATAAATGGATATTTCGATTATGTTTTATAAACACATTACGCAAGTATTAGAAAAAGTTTGGCATCATTTTGTGATTGTGATAGCTTATGATAATTTTATTGATGTATTTTCCTATCGTTTGGATATATGCCAGTAAAAGAAAAGTCTGACTTTAATTTATTTTATTGACACTCATTGTCGTCGGTTGACTTTAGCGTTATATAAAAATACGTAAAGTCTGTCACTTAGCGAAGATTACTGCATCTTTTCTGGGCCAATGTTAACAACGTGGTAACTCATCTCTCTTTGCGACATCTTTCAAAAAATAAAATGCAATTTCGTATCGAAATATATGTACATATATTTATGCTTAATTTATTATATCGTAATCCTTGAAGCAATGACGATAAAAAAACTTCTTCATCTCAGCGTTTGTTGTAAGTTATTTCTCTTCTTATCACATAATAAATAATGTGTATTCTTGCAGCATTATTATTGTTTGATATTACTGTAATCGATTAACTTACAAACTGATAATTTTAGTGTCTATGCGGCGCGAGCGCGCGTCAAACTTTTTTCTTACGATAACCGCTCGCCTCTAAACTGTGATTATGATTATGATATAACGCACCACACGGTGTTAGCTATGGTTTTGTTTTGTACGAATGATGCAAATGATCACACATTGACGGGTAAAAAAAACTTTCTTCGCGTCTTACATTTGGCAATCGCTTACGAACAACGGCCGTTGCACAATGCCTCAGATGCACGCGATAAAAGTTCAACAATTACTAAATATACAAGTTTTTCTCGAAAAAAATCTATATAAGAACAGTTGACATACCGCGAATTATTTATCGTTACTTAACACAGCTGCGATTGATGGTAATATTTTTAATTTTTTGCTTCTTTCTCACACCTTCGTCGAACGGCGAAAGTAGGCAAATGGTACGCCACTTTTAATTTTTACAACATCATTATATTATTATTCTATTAAAAACTTTACATAATAATACATGAAAACACGATATGATCAATTCATACGTACACATAGGGAAGACGCATTAAAATTATCGTGATTTTTAATCACGCGTTCATAATTAATATTTTTTATTCGTCAAAAATAATTGACCTTGAAAATAATAATGTAATCGGTAAGTTATCAACACTTCGTGTTAATTACATACATACAATGGATAATTAAATACAGGTTGTTTTTGACTATTTTTAATTTTTTTATAAATATTTATGAAATGCATAAAACATATAAACGTGAATAAAAATATATTTTCATAAATTTGTTTGAAATAATATATTTTTATTATTTTTATTATTAAGAAAATATTGTTGTATCAATCATTACTTAGGGTCAATTATTAATAGATTGTGCATATGTTAATTTTTAACAAAGAAAAGTAGAATACTATTTTCAATTATTTTCCAAAGAAGCAGTATTACATGTTTTTCTTCTAAAGTAAATTATTTTTAATGCTTAAATATGTTTATTTAAGACATACTGAGCTTAAATAGAATTTATATATACATAATTTTGCTTTTTATTCAACATTAGTTGATGCGTATTATAAGCTTTAAATTTATTACCCATCTAATTATTATAATATTTACGCTGCAATAATTTTACTCTGTATTTTGTTACAAATATATACTCAAGTTCTTAATAATAGATTTAACAACTCAGTAAATTAAATTTTTTTTTAATTTAAGAATATATTATGGAGATATTTGTAGGAAAATGTTTTGATCAGAAAAATTTGGGCTTAATTAATATATTATTAACCGCATATTACATTTTTTTTTAAAACAGATTTTACTTTTGTATTAACACTGCAATAATTTTATCCTGTATTTTATCACAAAGATCTTTTTAAGTTTTAAAAATGTTTGACACAAAGATAAATAATTTAAATAATTTTGTAAAATTACACGTTAAAGTCATCTGTGTCACAGTATTTTTAATTTTTCAAGTTGCCTGTAAAAGTATTTTTTAAAAACTTTTTGCTCTGACGAAATATTAAAAAAAATTCATTCACTTACATATGTGTTTATTATTAAAGAACTTATTTCAAACCAATTAAAAAATTATTAGTAAGCTATTTTATTTTTTCATTTTTTTTTAAATCAAAAATTAACAATTTTTTTATTAAAAATAATTGTTTTTTATTATAATGATGTACAATATAGTATAAATTATTGATATTTGTATTGAAAATCGGTACTTTTATTTATTTAAATAATATCAATTTTAATTAGTGGTAAAAATTGAATAAAATTCATCATTTTTTTTTTTATTTTGCTTTAACGAATATAAGTATATGAGATTTTTCTAGATATTTTTTCGAGCAGAATTTTTACGGGTAAATATTATAACTATTGCATTGAATCTCTAATTTTAAATATTTCACACTGCAGTAATTAAAACTATGTTATGTCAATAAGATCTTCTAAGTTTAAAGGTATGGATTAAACACAGTATTGATTTCTTAATTTCCTTCCGCAAATATAATTTAGTTTTTAGAGATATTTTATAATATTGTTTTAATCATTTTTTACTGTTAATGAATTTAACTGCTGGTTTTGAATATTTCAATTTGTATTTTCTAACAAATATCTAATTTTGGAATTATATTTGAAACATAGTGATTTTTCAATTTACTTTAACGAATATAAAAATAAATATAATTTTTTTCTATATAATTTTATAATCAGAATATAGTGTTTTTTGTGTCATTTCATTGTCATTTTTAGGATTATATTGGTTCTTACTTTTCTAAACACAAATATTCTAAATTATGTAAGAAAATTAGCTATTTCTTCTAAGTCTTGACTAAACACTTTTTTTTATATTACCACTGTAATAATTTAACCTTGTAGATTGCCACAATGATATTTTTAATATGTATGGATTATATAATGTATGTATGTATGGATTTTAGAAATAATGTTTTGAACAGAACATATTAATTTTTGTGCATTTAAAAATACTTTTTATTGTAATAGATTCTGATTTTTGCATTATTTTTTTTGAGTTTTTTTTTGTTATGGGCTTTTTTATTGAATGGTAAAATTTATAGTTCGCACCAAATTTATAGTATAGAATAAAACAAGTTTTATAAAAACATGGATAGATGCTATAAAAACACTAAAGAATCAACGCATATATATTATGTAAATTGGGCTATTGAATATTTGTAACAAATATTTAAAACAAGTTTAAGTCCAGGGTAATAATGCATATAGCGCAGACAGTTTTTATTCAGCATTATTTATCTTCATAGATTATAATTAAAAAGCTAATAAAAGATTTGTAGAAAACGTGCTATCTTATCATTGTGGAATTACTAAAAAATAATATTTACCATAATCTTGATTTTTACAACTATAGTGCTACGTTTTGATAGGATATAATTAATATAACTTACTATAAATAAATAAAAATCAGGCATACAATTTTACTTAACAAGTATTTATGCTAAATTTAATTGTCTAATAAATGATTTTTTTTTAAATAATCAATCATAATAAAACACAATAATAATTATTATAGGTAAAAATCTAGCCCGGGTTTGCGGTCACCCCGCGCGTCGAAAGCTTTTTAGAAAATGATCCAACGTTTGATTGCATAATGACGTAAGTCGAGGGTCAAAGCGTCAGAGGTCAAAAAAATTAATAACTGAAAAAAGTCTATGGCACATCGAAACGGAAGCAATTAAACGGCTTAGTCATAATATATATTAGACTCTAGAATGTTGCGAGACGATGACGTTCCATTTTCAAGCACCATCAATATTCAAGAGTGTTTTACAACTTATTTTTTTCTCATTTAACAATCATATATTAAAGCACAGCTTGAGGAAACATTACTTTTCATTTGCATATTACGAAAATCGCAAAGGTCGATAGCCTCATTCCTTAAAAATTCTAAAAGAATTTCGTAATTAAAATTCAATCAATATTTTAGTGATGATCAATTGTATCTGACCTTGAGTTAATCTTTTCAACAGGATTTGTATTAAAGCTTTATTCTTATACAGCATAAAAATCACGTAATCCGATTTATTAAGTTAATGTGATACATATGCAAATTATAAAAATCTTGCGGTTCTAATAAGTGTATGTAAAATAAATTAAATTGGTATAAACTATCGATATCAGATTATATTTATTAAAAAATATAAGTTATTTTCCCATTTTCTATATTATACTATATGCTATTTTATATTTGTATCTATAATTAATATGTATCAAACATACTATTATTATTTTTTATTTATACTTAGACATAAATTTGGATTGTTCAAGTAAATCATGAATTACTTAAAATAGTATTATAACATAATTTATAAAATATATATATATACATATATGTTTTAATTAAAATTGTCTCAAGCTTATAAACGAGGCTACATCCATCGATGATTATTCAGAATTATGAAAACATTTATTGGAAAAATGTTGTGAAAAAATATCAAGAAAACTTGTTGACATTTCCGCGATTGCTGTTAAAACTATGAGTGGTGATATCTTCAAACGACGATCGACTTTTATGGACGTTGTTGTTGACCTTGGAGCGATGGAATGAAGATAGTTTAATCATCTCATGAGCATACATATTGCCAGAAAAACTTTTTAAAAAATCAAACGCGCGTACAAAAATCCATATATACATATATAATGTGTATTTAAACATACATACATATACGAGCAAATACGGTGAGATTGCGGAAAAACTGGTTCTAAAGAAGAACTTTTCGTATTTCATAGCAACAGTTTTTACGACAATTAACATTATATAATTTGTATTTTGATATTTAATGACTTTAATCAGCAAAATTGATGCATTTTTATAGATGTCATATCAATTAAATAAATATTTTTTAAATTGTTAACGCAAAAATCAATCAAAATTTATTATTAGATTAACATTTTAAAATAAAAATATAATAAACATTTATTACAATAAGATATAAGATAGTTTTAATTTTAATATACAGCTCCATCATTTAGTGTATTGATTGAAATAATATTTAACCGTTAAATATTATCTCTAGTACTACTCACAGAACAAAATTTATTTATTTAAGGTTAAGCATATAATATTAATTATATTTATTCATTAATCAAATATATACAAATTAATACAAATTTATTTATTTAATTATAGCGCATGTTTCTTATCAAACATATCTTAATTAGTAACACTAGCGAGTTTGTTTACACGACGAATGTTATTTTTACTCATATTTAAGTAATGCAATATCGTTGTGTATATGCTAAATATATTTATTTAAGTAGTACATTCGTTTATACGCATCGACGCAAGATTGTTAGCGAGATCTTCATGTAAATTAAATGTCTGTTTTGAGTTCACGGACGTCTTGTTCGTCTTTACAATATCGTTTATTAAGTTTCAATGAAATTGTGTGAGGAATTCGGAGCGCAACCGAAATACTCTCAAATTATTACAAAACGTAAACACTACGGCAAATGTCACGTCACATAATCTCATTATGTAAATAGCCGAAACAAATTGACATATTTTATTTTTATTTTTAATACATATTTTTATCAAACACATCTGAATCGCAAAACTTAATTTTAAATTTGAATGGGCAGAATAGCGTAGTCCGTAACGTCTCAGATTAAACTCCGAAGTTGCGAGATCGAGCCCCGGCAGAGGCACTCGAATTTTTGTTCATAAAAAAAGCGCTATTTATAAAAAAACACGGTCTCCAACTGCAGTGAGATCTATTGCTTATAAATTATATTACATATAATAATTTATAATTAATAATATATAATAGATGTCACCGTGGTTAAAACTTAGTTGTAGGTTAAATATATCTGATTGCCTTATTCTATTAATACAGATTTACCCCGTTGTAACACATTGGGCTTACGGCTTTTAAGTCACAACGGAAAATTCAATAAATAAATATCATATTCAACCTAAAATAATTTTTTTAGAGTTATTTAAAATATAAGTTTTTTACGAGCAAATAAAAAAAATATTATTTTTATGCAAAATTATTATTTGCAGATATATATTTAAGCAAATTAACTAATGAAACACTTAGTAGTCTATGATTTATTTATATTTAAAATTGATTATAAGCTATTATAGTTATTAAATAACCATTATTACATGGACAGTATTTTTAAAATGGTCTGTTTTATTTATATTAAATTATGTTTTTAGATTAAATAATTAAATGTTAGTATTTGAAATTCATATAACAAGAAATTTTGTATAAATGGTTCATTTCATAAAAAAATCCATCTAAAATGTAGGGGTCCAATTTATTTTTAAATATCAGTATATGTAGTCTAGATATGCACTTACACATATATATTATAACAAAATACGTACTCAGGTTTTAACGGTCAAAGCAACAATTATTTTGGAATTACCTAATATTATAATAACTAATTCCAATCACAATTTAAATTTAAATAAAATCACAAGGGTCATATAGGTTACGAACCTAGGTCTTTCACGTATTATTCTATTGTGCTAGTTACACACAGAATCTTTAAAAGTATTATAAATATTTTTATTTATCAGAGTTTTAATCAAAGTTTTTAACAATGTTACAACAATCATTAATAATGCAATGTGTTGATAATATACCTGATCATTTGTTAGAAAATTTCATTAACTTATATAGCAATGTGATATATAATTAAATTATGTATGATAGTGTAGTCAAATTTATATAGAAAGAAGTATTCAAAGATTTTAAAAACACAACTCATTTTTATAAAATAAATTCTAAACATAATCGTAACGAAGCCAAAGTATTACAAAACGTGAAAACGATGGCAAACATCACGTCTCATTTTCCAATAGTGTAAAATGCCAAAAACGATTGACATTTTGCTTTTATGCAATTCAACTTAATCATATAATATCATTGCATCAAAGATAATTAAACATGTAATATAAAAAATATAAATAAGGTGTGTGTCTAAACCAAAAGTTATAATCATAACCATACAATTGAAAAAAATATTTATTGATAAAAATAATTTACTTTTTAGGATTGTAATTATCGAAAATATATTTTTTTGTAGAACACAAAAATATAGCTTATTAAGTAAATATTATTATTTTCCTGTTGTTTTGATTGAATCTTGTGTTATCTAAGTAGTTTTTATGTATAGGGTTGAATTCTTGGTTTTTGATTTTGTAACTGGACCAATCTGCTTCTTTGGTCTATTTTATATATTTCTGCTTTTAAAGAATAATTAAAGAAGTCATTCTTTTTTTTGACTGGTGAAAGATTTAAAAAATATTTAATTAATGAGATCAATGTCTGGTTTCTTCGATTATATAATTTCTCCTTAATTGCCTGTTAAAATTTCGAACTTAGCTCAGAATTAATATTTTTCAAATGCTTTAACAAATAATTTAAGGCCCCTTCGGCTGTCAATAACAGCTGTTGCTACTTTACAAAATCAATATAAAATAACATTTTTAAATTATCAAAAAATAAAAATATTCTTAAATCGTTTAGCATTTTGCGTAATTTATTCTTATCGGAGCAGGTTCTTAGATCACCAAAGCAAAGATAAATCCGCCGGCCGGTTAGAGTAATCGAAAATTTCAGTAAATTGGTGCTCATTTAAATTCTTTCGATCTTCCGAGAATGTATGCATATTTTAAAACATCTGGCACGAACACTTTTGGATCTTTTGGAAGAAATCTTTTCGTATCTGAGTGTCTTTTTTATTACTTTTTTATTTATTAGTACAAATTCAATATTATATATAAAAAAATGCTTCTAAGAATTTTCGATTTGAAATTTTTCTCGAGAAATTCTCGAAAAACACTATATAAAAGGTTCAAAACTAAAATTAACACATCACAGATATTTTATGTTGCCCAATGACGCTTAATTTTATTATTTTTCTGCCTCTTCTGTAACTCAGAAAGTAGAACTTCCACATATTTGTCTTCACTAATTTCTCCCAAACTTCTGTCGATGAGTAAACTTTAACAATAGTTTGAGCTTGCAACTGGCATCCGCTCAGATGATTTATATCAACATTTTCATTTTTTCCACCGCTGTTTTCTTCAGTCTAAGCGCCGTTTTCGAGAGGTGTTAAGTTTTTATCCTCCAAAAAATATTCATCTTCTACAAGTTCCTTCACTTCTGATGTTGTTAATATTTTCGTGAAAAAAGAAACACCGTTACTATTATTCTAGTGTTTTAATTTAGGAACATGGATAATTTTTAATATAAAAATATACAGATGGAAAAATTAAATTAAGTATTACAAATAATAAATCTAGAACAATAATAAATTTTAATAAATATTTTCAATATGCAATAGATATTTTAACTTACATGTCAGATGACATTTCTTGTTAAACATAAATGATGCTTATAAAAAACCACTGTTCACTCTGACATGTTCAAAACTGAAAAAAAATACTGCAATAAACACTTCCTACACTTACTCTCTGTCGATTGTTGCAATCGTATTTTATATTGGATAATGCATATTGGCCTGAGGATAAAAAAAAGTTTTAATATTGGAACCCTAGCAAAAATGGGTTAAAAGAAATGTATATATTATTGTTTTAGTTGTAATATAGAAATTCAACACAAAATATGCGTGATCGCAATCGAATACGCGTTCCAAAATAATTGCATGAATAACAAGTTTGCGTAAGCGCCTCTCAAACTGACCTTTGACCTCTTTTAGTTTGTATGCAACCATTACATAAATGCTGATCAACAATTTGTTGCTTATTAAATTCGTTTATAAGTGAACGGGTTCGACTATATCTATGCGAGTTAAACGATGATTAACGTATTTTTATTTTTTATTTCAGCGATGGGCCGCACTACTGCCACTTTTGCTGGCAGTAGGATGTGTGACCGCGCAACTTTCGGCGCTAGATGGTCACCATCTTAGACGCAAAGAGAGATCTCCGCAACAAGCATACGGTGGAGAAGATGGATATATCTACGAAAAACCTAAAATTCCGTTCCCTCCACCACCACCGAGAGTGACCACGCCAAGATATGTGCCACCCGTAATAACAACTACAAGAAAACCGCCACCGCCTCCACCACAACCACCGCCGCCACCACCACCACCTCCACCTCCAAGAATTACTACACGTCCACCAAAAGTCACAGGTTACGCTTATCCCAAACCTGAGATACCTTTTGAAATACCGACTACAAGAAGAACGACGACTACAAGAAGACCGACGACTACTCCTCGTACGCCGCCACCATATTTGCCACCTAAAGTTACAACAACAAGAAAACCACCTCCTCCTCCTCCGCCACCACCGCCACCACCGCCGCCTCCACCACCACCATCACCAAGAACACCACCTCCATATTTACCACCTAAAGAGGTGATAACTACACGAAGGCCACCACCACCACCACCGCCACCACCACCGTACTTGCCACCAAAAATAGTGACAACTACAAGAAAACCACCGCCGCCGCCACCTCCACCACCACCTCCACCACCACCACCTCCACCACCACCACCGCCACCGCCAACACCGCGAACGCCACCACCGTACTTGCCACCAAAAATAGTGACAACTACAAGAAAACCACCGCCACCGCCGCCGCCGCCACCTCCACCACCTCCGCCACCGCCGCCACCCCCACCCCGTAGAACAACGTCACCTCCAAAGGTGACAGGATATGAATATCCTGTACCAAAAGTTCCGTTTGATCTTCCAACTACAACAAGAAAAGCAGTGACTCAAACTACGACACAAAGAACTCCACCGCCATACCTGCCTCCTAAGGAGCCCACAACAACAAGAAAACCTTACACTCCGCCACTAGTAACTAGACCACCAACGCTGAAAACGACAAGACCACCAATTACAAGACCACCAATTACAAGACCACCAATTACAAGACCACCAATTACAAGACCACCAATTACAAGACCACCAACCCCAATAATAACATCGCCACCTAAGGTCACCGGTTATGTATACCCAAAACCTGAAATACCTTTTAATATTCCAACTACAACAAGAAAACCAGCAACTCCACCATCACCACGCACGCCACCGCCATATTTACCTCCTAAAGTAGTAACAACAACAAGAAAACCTCCACCACCACCTCCACCCCCGCCGCCGCCACCGCCTCCACCACCACCGCCAACTCCAAGAACTCCGCCACCCTACTTACCACCTAAAGTAGTAACAACAACAAGAAAACCTCCACCTCCTCCACCACCACCGCCACCACCACCGCCGCCGCCGCCACCACCTTCACCACGAACTCCACCACCATATTTGCCACCAAAAATAGTGACAACTACAAGAAAACCACCACCACCTCCTCCCCCACCTCCTCCGCCACCACCTCCACCACCACCGCCGCCACCAATAAGGACAACTACGCAACCCCCAAAAACTACAGGATATGAATACCCTGTACCAAAAATACCATTTGTAATTCCTACTCCACGACCTCCACCACCTACACCACGCACACCACCGCCATATTTACCACCTAAAATAGTTACAACCACAAGAAAACCACCGCCGCCACCACCACCACCACCACCCCCACCGCCACCACCACCACCACCACCACCCCCAAGAACTCCACCACCATACTTACCACCTAAAGTGGTAACAACTACAAGAAAACCACCACCACCACCACCACCACCACCACCGCCACCACCGCCACCACCGCCACCACCTCCACCACCACGTACTCCACCGCCATACTTACCACCAAAAGTGGTAACTACTACTCCAGCTCCAACAACAGCCGATGGATACTTCTACCCGAAACCAGCGATTCCATTCAATTTCTAACGAGATGCCATAAACGAACTTGAAGAAAACTTTTAATAGTTTTCGTTGCGTTGTTGTAAATGTTTGCCATTAAAATGCGAAATGACTTTCTATGAAAAAACATTTCGTATTTCGATTTGTGTGTAATATTTAATATATGTACATATATGCACACATACCAAATGCATAGGTGTACATTCACGACAAATGTATCGTTTTGTAAATAAGCGCTAGACGTCAATTGGATTTTTAAAAAATCCAAACGACCACATATTAATATCTAAGCCTTTTTGTTTTGATTTTTTTATATACATGTATGTTTTTTTATATAAATGTTTTATAAATTGGATCGAAAAATATATTATATATATTTTTGTACGAAGTCGAAGGAACGAAATATATTCGAAAAGTGTCGGAACTCATATTATGATAATGTAACATCAACACTGCCTAATAAAATATATTTTTATTATATTCTCGTATTATTTTTACATCAAAACAGAAATTAGATATAGTTATATTAACTCGTTAGATTCTGGAGAGAGTTTTTCTATGCGTATCAGTCGAGATACGCAAATTAGAGGAGCGTCTCCAGTTCCAATGCACTTTGTAAGAAAATAGCTTTCCTTTACGCTATATGAATTTATTGCATGACCAGTAGAGCATTTAAATAGGCGTACTGTTTGTGGTACTGTCACCATGATGTTTGTAAAGACTACATATATTATTAATATATAACGATAAATAAATAAATACAATTTTAAGCTTGCTATATTTAAGTGTCACGTTTCCATTACATACATGTACATATATCAGTTCGATTTTAAATGTTGGGTAAAGCAGAATTGTAAATACGGACAAACATACACTAATAAATATAAAATCTCCTAAAACATCTACTCCGTTGCACAATCAAGTTTATCTGACAGAATTTTACGCAGAATTTTAAAGATTTGCAGAAATATACAAAACTTGCGTACGAAAGATATTTGAATTTAAAAAAATATTTTCCTGGTTATTTGAATACAGGTTTGCTGCTTTCAACTGGAAACTAAAACCTACTGAAATTACAGCACCAGACTTTTTTATGGTGATATTTAAAGGTGTTTATGAATAAGTTGGAAACGGTACAATATTTAAGGGCAACAGTAGTAAAACGAACGTATTAACGCTAGAAATGAAAAGCTAAGCTAAAAAAAACTAAAATTCAACAGTTATTCGTTAATATTAATCTCAAAACATGTTACAATTAAATTTTGATTTTTATTAAAACGTAATAAAACACACAAAAACAATTTCTAAAATATATGAAAAACTAAAATCAAAGCATGCATATTTTATAATTTATTTCGATTAAAGATTAAACCTAAACCTTAACAAATTAGAGGTAAAAAAATATTTTATAAAAAATAATATATTTTAGAAAAGCATAGTCACAATATGTGACATACGTGTTTCAGAATCACATTGAAATTAAATGAAACAATGTCAGATCCGTACACAAAGATGACTATATTTTAGTGATGTTCCTCAATGTTTATTTATCTATTTTTGTCATTGGATATTTAAGTTGCACTTATTAAATATAATAAATATAATTGATCTAAAAATATTAGTGGAAAAAAAATATTGTCAGAACTTTTTGTTGTTATAAAATAATTTTAAATAATATTAATAAAACATATATACATAATACAAAAGTTAAAAGTTGAGGCTTATTTTTTATTGAGTATTAATTATAATTATCTCAGTTAGGTTCTAATGGGGTAACAGAAACTTTATGAAATGTCGACAATCGTCAACTCACGCGGATTATAAACTTGAAAGCATCATAAAATTTAAATCACCCTATGAATAATTCTTTCCATAGAATTATTTTTCAAAAAAAATCCAAAAATTTACTTTACATAAATGCACAAATGATTAATTGTATGGAACAAAGTATTTATTTTAATGCACATATCTTGCAAAATAATCCCTTGTTAAAAAGTATCCGTTTTAATATTTTTCTGTAAAATTTCTAACTTTTGAACACTATTTAAATGCACAGAAAAATGCCGCGTCGCCGAGGGTCTGCAACCCCGGATGCCGCGTCCTTAAAAACCGCGTTTTGCATGCAATATTAAGTATTTTCTTTTTTCATATTTAATTTATACTCCTAATTTTAAGCTATATAAATGTTAGTTTAAATTTTAAAATATTGAATTGCGTCTCCTTTAGCGACCCTACTTTAAATATTAAAATTTTAAGTAAACTTTTCTTTTAGGTAAATAAAATAAAATAATAGTCAATATGAAAATCATCACAAATTTAAGTAAATATTATTTTTAATATAATATAGTACTTATATTAAATATACTATTATTGATAAACATCGTTTTAAACTTGAAACATGGATTATATTTTTCCAGAAGTTTTGATTTTGCCACGTGGTTTATTTTTTTTATATTTATACTTGATATTTCTGTAATTTAGCAATAATAAAAATAAAATATTTTATAAGAAAGTGTTTTCATAATATGCGAACTTTAATTCTAAAGCTTTTTCATATATCAAACAAAACAATTATATAGATTTTGTTATATATTTTCAAATAAACTATAGCAATATTTATTTATAAAATTGTTTAAAACATAAAATGAGTGCTGGAGATCAAAATGATTGTAAATGTGTCTTGACCTAAAGGTGTAATCCATATGTTGCCATTTTTTATTACTGATGAAAGAGATTTCTGAACCATATATATATTATTATTCTGGGATTAAATATAAAATCAGATTTTTGCCACCATTTGACTTTAACTTTCCCTAAAATCTTTTATAATATAATAAAATATGAATCCAGAGAAATTGAAAATCTTTTGTTTAAAAATAATTGGGATCTTAAAAATAATTGTTTTCAATGAATCCTCGGAAATTTAAATATATTTTTCACTAACATTTCAATTGCAATTTTTTTGCACATCACTATTGTAACGTTTTCTTAATGAGTTCATTTACCCAAAGATGTGATCACAACATGAATGAGTTTCCTACTGCTCGAGTTTGTCATTAAATCTTGGAAAGTAAGCACGTGTGTGCAACGGTTAATTTTTTTAGTGCGAATAAAACATTAAAAAATATATCAAGTTACAGTACGCTACAGGAATACTAATACATTTAAATAATATAAATAGGTATGTATTTAATAAATTATAAAATATATTTTTAAATCATATCGATCGTATTTTACAAATATTTAAAAGCAATAACTTTCATTAACTTAATTAAATATTTAAATATTTCATCTAAGTTTCAAACCTATTTTTAGTTATTATATCAAATTCGATTTATTATTTTATGTATAATATAATTGCTACAAAATTTAAATACTATACATAATTGATTACTATATGTATAAACCTTTATTGATATTACAAAAAATGTGATGTCAAGTTGTATATTTTATTTTATAATAAATTATATAGATCATATTAATATTATTGAATTTATATAATATTCTACGGATATTTTATATTTTTAGTATTAACAACCATAAACAGATGTCTCTATCACGCCGATCTATGAATCGCCCTTGTCGTTGGTCATCGCAGTTTGGTCTATACAAATACAAAGAACAAGAACTGGATTTGGAATGGTCACATAAGAACGACGTGTCATACAAGAAAAGATTACAAATAATTTTCTTGTTGACTGTGGTTTTGATAAGCGTGCTTGTGGTATGCCACTTATAATAATTAATGAATGAATAATGACATATATACTAAAAAAAAAGTGTCACATCACTTTCGCTATGTTAATAAGTTGATGATTTTAAGCAACCAGTTTATAAGGCCCTATTGGGCTATTGCTTAACAAGTTCATTACGTATTCGTATTAGTAATATTTATGGTAAAAGTTATATAAAATGATTCATCCACTTTCTTTTCACATTATAGGTAATTCTTGTGGTAATGGATGTAACGGCTGGAATAAATAATAATAAAGTAGAAGAACACGAAAAGAAAAATCGACAAGGAAGGCAAATCAATGAGATTGCGGCTCATGCAGATGCTTTTCGTTTGAATTCTAGTGTAGAAGTTACTATCACGAAAGAAAATATTTCTTATATAGACACCGACGATAAAACCACTGAAAGTTATAATTTTGAAGAAGACGATGATGAACCGTTCGCTGAAAGTAAAACATTTGATAGCGAAATGTTGCAACCGAGTCCATTCCAAAGAAACGCGAGAAATCTATTCCCGCAACCTTATCATTATAAAAGTACTGAAAAATTTGAAAGTTTAGATCATTTAGTCAGGTATATGAATCACAAATTAAATTCAAATAATAGAAATATGAACCCAAATAGAAAGATCAAGTTTTCGGGCGTGTATTTCCATCCAGTGGAGAAGAATAAAAATATCCAAAATAGGAAGTTGAAGAGCAGAAAGCAAAAGGAAACACAATTTGCCGTATCGCCAACGGGATTTAAGACTATATATCCAATTGATAGAAATCAGAGAGATCCTTTTTATTCTTATAAACCAAAACAACCTGGTGATATAAATTTATTAGCTGATAAATTATTTAGATTCTCTCCGAATCGCTCAAGCTACCACGAAGTATCGACAGTCAAACCATGCGATCATATCTTAGGCGATTATTCTGAAATTTCAAAGCTGACAGTTTCTGATAGAGCTAGAGGAGAAAAGAAACAAAAACCTTTAAGTGTGATGTTAGATATATATCCTATGGATGATCAAGATGAAGAGATTATGGCGTTCCCTCAACATCTTAAAACGCCTGTTACAACAACAAGAAAGCCTAAAATCAAACAAAGGCCAAATTATTATAATCATCCTCAAATCAATCCTTATTATTATTATGGGTATCAACCGCCTAACCACTTTAAATACAACAGACAACAAATATCTAATAGAATGCCTAATGTTCAAAACAATTCTCCAAATAGTCAGGGCAGTGATAATGTTCCAACTAAAATGTTATTACAATTGAATCTGTATCCAAGAAAGAAGATAGTTAAACAATTCAAATTCGGCGATGATACATACGATATAATCGATAGAAAATCTGAAGATTCGATTGATAGATCTGATTCTAATAATGGTACGATTCGGAGATCGATGATTGGTAGCGTGTTAGAAATGTATAATCAAGATCCTACTGTAGTTAAAGATAAACCCTTGGACACTATTACTATGGAAGATATAAAAAAGGGATATGGATTTAAACTTCCCGGTCCGAAATTAATCAAAAGTGATTATCCAGATGGAATATCAGAATCTGCCGTGCGATTGTTGAGTCTTACTAACAATTTGACAAAGAATCGTGTGCTCAGAGATGACGGTGAGAATCGCGAAGAAAAAGAAAAGGAAATTCCGAACAATGTGCCGTTATCTCATAGAGTAGCGAATAACTCATTTTTTGTATTACCCTTGGACGAGAACTAGAAAGTAAAAGGAAATTATTATAATAATGTGGTAAAATTAGGTTCACTTTTTGTAGAATTATATGTTATGTACTTATTTAAATGGTTAATAAAATGTTCCTGCTATGCATTATATAATACACGTTCATTGTTTCATTTCCCTACTTTTTTGAGATCAGGGCAAATGATTTTAAACAGATTGGGGTCAAATATTATGCAGCTGTTATTATTTTTGCATCTTTTGCAGACTGTGGCGTGTTAAAAGTATGCAAATTGTTTCGCTGCTATTCTTTTATAATTCTTACATCACTTCTGACATCAGATCTTTGCTTGTCCGGATTTCTCTTGCTTTATCAATCGCAACTAGTTAGACAACATTCGACCAAGAGTACAGTGTGTTCAAAAATATTTGATAAATTTAAATTGAATAATAACTGATAACCATATGTTATACTAATGTTTTTTTATTTATGGATACCATACGCTATATTATATTTAAATAACTTTTCTGAAACGTAAAATATGTTAATTAAATATTGGAGAGATCCACGATTTATCAACCAAACGTGATATTGTTCTATCAAGTAAGTACTAGAATGAAGTAAGCTTCATATATTAATGCAAAATTAAAAAAGTTGACTAATAAAATATTTTAGAAAATAGCATATTTACAATACTCGATCAAGTTACTGAAATGGAACAGATATTAAATATAATATTATATAATATAGTAAAATAAGAGAAAAATACACAATATTTAATAAATAATTGATTTCATGAACAGTAAGTTGCTAACACTGAATTTTAAATATATTTTTATATACTCTCAATGAAGTGAGGTAATAAAAATCAATAATATTTAGTAGTGACAAAAATGAAAAAAATATTTTTCATATTTATTTACTCAAAAAAATCAACTTTGATTAAAAAACACACCCGTCAACCCATTACAATTATATCGTCTAGTAACACCTACCTATTAGATGAAACAGCAAAAAATAACATTGCAATATCTTCCAATAAAAACAGATTTTCTTTAAAAAAACACACATTTCGTGTATTTTTTTCAAATACGTTTTTCATTTAAATATAATTATTGAGACTTATATTTTGATAATATTTAACACCAATGTTTAATGAAGCATATTCCGTAGATTATTTGGGTAAAAATATGTCTGAATAGAGATAAAAATGTATAAATAGAAAGAATTTCGTGTATGCAATACCTGTTTTTATTTTCACTTCGCCAGACATCCCTATCGTAAAAAATGGCTACATAACAGAATTACTGGGAACTGCGAGGTGCTGTTTTTTTGCATTATACATAGCTAAAGGTTTCCTTTTATGTTTACACGCCACCCATATGCAAAAATACAAAAATATCGAACATGTAAAATTTATTTTTAAAAAGTTTGCGTCGAAATTTCGGCTGGAGAGATTTTTTGGCATATGTGAGTGGGCCGATATTTCTTCCATTTTAGACTAAAAGGGATAATTTTAGTGTACTTTGATATCCTACCCTGAAAACACATAATTTTATTTCAAGCAATATGGGCATTATCGTTTATACAGTTCATTTTAAACAAATAAAATGTATGGATTTCAAAAAAAATATATTTTTCTCAGAATAACAGTACTAGTGGTACTGCAATCCCTAATCATATAAACATCAACACTCAACAGGCACAGGTTAACTGTTTATAAGAAATGGTCATAATAAACAACATTATTTTATGGTACACCTAATACATTCTAAAACTGTCATACACCTATACTAATACTTATCTCTTAATTCAAAATGAACTAAACTATGAAACTTAAATTCAAATAGAAGAGATGTTTAATAAATTTCATTTATTCTAAAAGCAATTAGTTAAAAGAAGGGATTTGTACAAATTATTTTTACAAGGTTGATGAAGGATGAAAAACTGAGTGGAATATCTACAGAATTATCTTATAAATCTGATCAGCAATTCCTTTTTAAGTTCACTAGGCAATTGTTATGCCTTTGATCATATATATAATATATATAGCAATTAAGTCTACTTCTAAACGAATCATAGCTTAACCCACTTATTTGATTGCACCAATTTTCATTCACACACCGATTCCCATCTTCCGCGTTTTGAAACCCGTCAACAATAGCGCAAAGATGTCGACCGTCAGATAACCGTTGCTGAACCACCCTGTACATATCTAATAGACGGAGCTTCCTATCTCTATGCTTGTCTCTGTCGCACTCGCTGCCTTCGTATTAATCTTGCCATAGAACAATTCACCGTTACTTTTACCTGAACTTTTCGAAAGGTACGCTCAGGTGAGTCAAGCCACAATGTATCGCCACTCCTCTAGCACTCGAAGGTAAAACGAGACGTAAGATACAAGCAAAGACCGACTTTGAAACTCCTTACCTGCCAGAAGGAACAATTTTAGTCCACCGGTACGCGCATTGTCATGCGAAGCCAGTTCCGAAGTTTCCCTCTAAAATGTGATTAAACCTCTATAATTCTAAATTAATCAGACTTTGACGTAAGTGTGACACGTGTGCCTTGATTTAACACAACTTGTGATTCAATAACATCGCTAAATTCAAACCGAAATCGAGTTAAACGGCGAATGTTGACATTGTGTGTAAACCGTGCGTCATTCATTTAGAATGCCTCTAAACTGTGACTAAAGTTCATAATAATATAATATATTGTTAAAATGTGCTTCTGGGTATATTTATATGAATAATCCATATTAAAAATTGTGATCATTTGCGATTTTGTGTTGGAAAAACGAGTTCGTGTCTTGCGTCGAGTCTCGGGTTGACCTTTCACCGCACGAACGCCTTCAAGTCGTGCCAATTCGATACTATAAACAATAATGGTTACTTTTTCTTTGAAATTATAAAGTGAAATATGTTTTCGATTACTTTGATTGCAAATTTTGAGTCAGTTACGGCTTGTGTGTCCGAATTATGAGCGAAATTCTGATACGAATGCAGAAAACAGTTAGAGCAATGTGGGACGTATAGTGGCTGTATATTGACGATAATTTCATTGCGGTATTTTATATTGCTTTCAATTATTATCTTCAATATGCTCCTAAAATAATATATGTATATAAAATAATTTTCACATTTATATTATATAAATAATATTTATTGGAATTTTTGTGTTATAATAATGTGAATTTTATGTTAATTTTAGGCGTGCGAGATATAATGATAATATCTCGTTTTAACGTTGATTCGCTAATTAACACACCAATACTTTTAAAGCGAAATTAAATTTTATATAACGCTTAAAACGGTCTGTTCGACATTTCTCAATATAAATAACAGTTTTTTTTTTATAATAAACAATTACACAACCGTTCGCTTTTAACCGAACGAACATCGTTGCGATAATTTCTCACGCCATTACAAAATAAAGTGATTCGATTTCCCGTGAATATGCGTTAGTGTTTCAATTACGAGACAATGCTGTGTATTCAAATATAAATTTATTATTGCAGTTTATAATGCATAAGAGCAAGGTATCCTGACAATCGAAGAGTGAAAGTCTCCGCGGCGATAACCTTCAAACATGTCCGGGTACCATAACTGGGCTACGATGATTAAGGCTGTGCTTCTAGCTAATTTTGTGATGGTGGCGAATTGCCAGTTCATCAACAGGGCCCCGCATTTCATACCTGTGACTGGTGACATGTCACATTTTAGCTTACCTGAGAACACCATCGTTGGAACGCCCGTTTATCAATTGAAAGGTATGCGTAATGAACTCGACCGCATTCCTTTCAAACTGTACCACATTTGACCTCAATCCGTAAATATTTACACAGGAAAAGATCCAGAGAATGGCAAGCTACATTATTCAATATCTGGACAATATTTCAGTGTCGATAAAATGACAGGTGTCGTCACTTTAGTCAAACCATTGGATAGAGAAAAAGAGGAAATATTAGAAGTCATCATTAGTATTACAGGTTCAAATAGCAACAATTAAAAATATATGTTCCTTTGTATTGATACTATAATTATTCTCTAAAAATTCAGATGAAGATATATCAGGTTCAGAACCAAACACTATATCACTGAGAAGAGAAATACCTATAATAGATTACAATGATAACACTCCCGTGTTTAGAGGTCGTCCTTACAGAGCTACCATTACTGAAGGAGCAGAAATTGGAACTGAGATTCAAGTGAGTTTATCAAATTATTTTTATATTCAACAATAGTTTATTTATAACACAACGTAATTGAATAGGTCATTCCTGAAATAATTGTCACTGATAGAGACGTTGGATATAACGCTGACGTTCAAGTACAATGCCATTCAAAAGACAGTCTTGGCGATACTGAAGCTTGTGAAGTTTTTGCTGTGACTACTGAAAAGGTAGTTCAAATTATATCATATATAGCATAATAATATAATATTTATAACAACATTTATTTAACAGCTCACAGAAGGTCAATTTAGCGTAAGATTACATCTAAAAAGACACATAGATTTTGAATCAAGATCTACGTTCAGAATCGGATTAAAAGCGACAGACGGAGCCCCTGAAAATCCACTTTCAACAACTGCCACAGTATCAATTGACATTATAGATATTCAGGATCAACCTCCTATATTTATAAATGCGCCTTATTCTGCAACCGTTGCTGAAAATACTCCGGAAGGCGTTGAAATTATGGATATCATAGCTAAAGATGGAGACACTGGAAGTCCTAGACCGATTCAAACAACTTTGGAAGGTGACATATTGGGCTATTTTGATGTCAGAATCAAAAACGGATCTGATGTTGTCAAACTAGTAACTACTTCAATTCCTATTGATAGAGAGAATCCGAGTGTTTTGCAGAATGGTGGTGTATATAGTTTTTTCATCAAGGTATTATATAATATAAATATATCAGTGTCATTCAAATCTAAATTATAATTAATAATTTTAGGCTACAGAACTCATTGATGGACATGAACCTTCAGATTATTCAGTTACTCAAGTCACAATTATAGTGACTGATACAGATGATCATAAACCGGTGTTTAATCAGAAAGTGTTTAATGTGTCTATGCCTGAAAATATTGACGTAGGAACACAAATTCCAGGATTGTCTTTGCATATAGAAGATCATGATCTTGGAGTAAATAGTAAATATAATTTGAGTCTGAGAAACGTATTCAATTCTGAAGGCGTGTTTTTAATTAGTCCGTCTTATGGCGAAGGAAGAACTCCACTGTCGATCAAAGTGAACGATTCTTCTAAATTAGATTATGACATAGAAGACGATACATTACGATCGTTTAGTTTAGATATTATTGCGTCTGTAAATAATGTAGAAGTTGCATCGACGCGGATAAATATTAAATTGTTAGACACTAACGATAACGCGCCCATATTCGCAATGGAAGATTATAAAGTTAATGTTTTAGAAGATGTGGAAAATGGATTTAAAATAGCTGATTTGAAAGCTAAAGATAGAGACTCTGGAACTTTTGGAAAGTTGGAGTATACGTTGACGGGATTCGGAGCTGAGTTTTTCAAAACAGAGAAGAACGAAGGAGGATTGTTTGTGAATAGAGCTTTAGATTTTGAAAAACAGAAAAGTTACAGTTTGACGATGGTGGCTAAAGATGGGGGTGGAAAAGTTAGTACTGTCAATGTGTTTGTGGAAGTTCAAGATGTAAATGACAACGCACCCGTGTTTGATTCGTCTGAATATTCAAGGACCATAAGGGATGGAGCAACTGCTTTTGAACCTCAATTTGTCGTTAGGGTTGGTGTTTTAAATTATTAGTTATAATTTAAAAAGAATATGTATTAATTGCTTCAAACTTTCTAGGCAACTGATAGAGACGGTCCTGATCAAGGCGGTGGATATGTAACTTATTCAATAGAATCTGATAACAGTATTTCTAACAGTGGTAATATATTTACAATCAATGAGATGACAGGTGAAATAAAAATAGTGAATCCTGTCGATTCTATGGATACGCCTCGAGGGCAATATGAACTTATGATTAGAGCTACAGATAAAGGTAAACTATAATATTAATAATTAATAATTAAATATATGTTTTATTAAATATTGTATATTTTAGGATATCCACCACTTCATAACGAAACGAGAGTATTAATCAGAGTAGGAGTTCCAGGAAACCAAAGACCAATATTTAAAGGAAATTATAACAGTTTCATTTCGCCTAAAGATCAAAACGGTGATGCAGGAGAAGATTTTTATAATTATGATTATGGTCCCATGAATTATAAAGCAACAATACCAGAAAACTCCTTGTTGGGAACTAATGTAACTACTGTTATAGCCAATGATCCTGATGGTCTCGATTATTTATTAAAATACCATATTATAGGGGGAGCCAAAGATAACTTTGTCATAGATGAAAGGTAATTTATAATTGTTATTTAAAACATCACTAAGATGGATTATATATTATTATTATTATTATTATTTACAGGACAGGAATCATAACTGTTTCACCAGAAGCTAATTTAGATAGAGATGTAAATCCCGATCATTACAATATTATGGTGGAAGCTGTTGATAGTGGTACTCCAGTACCAGAAACTGCGACAACTACAGTTTTTGTTACTATACAAGATGTGAACGATAAACCGCCATTCTTTAATCTGTCTAGTTCTACCGTATACGTATCTGAGCGAGATCGAGTCAATAAGTTTATATTTAAGATGATAGCTGATGATACAGACGTTGATTCTGATATCAGATTTTCTATCATAGAGCCAATAAAAGCCATTTCAAAATCTGGCGTCCAATTAAAAACTACAAAACCTTATAATTATAAAGAAGCATTTAGAATAGACGAAAAGAGTGGTGAAATATTTGTAAATAACACTCTAGATTACAATCAAGCTTCGGTGATCATATTAACTGTAAAAGTTGAAGATGTGAACGCAGTTTTGAATAAAGAAAAACAGTTTGCTTTGACTGAGATAACTTTTTATGTCCAGTCTTTCACTGATAACACGCCTCAGTTTACCAACGACGGTTGGACTTCGACAAATCCGACGATCTTCATCAAAGTTGAAGAAGAAGAACCTATCGGTAGTACATTGTTTGTATTGACAGCTGAAGATCCTATTTCTGGTCATATTGTTACCAATTTTAAAGTGATCAATTCTGAAAACGATCTAATGCAAGTAGATCCTCAAACGGGTCAAGTTTTATTGACTAAGAGATTGGACTATGAAAGCTTAGAAAATCCCAACTTAACGATGACAGTCAAAGCTACAAGTAACGATGGAAGCAAATATAGTACAGCTTTGATCAATGTAGAAGTAATGAACATTAACGATAACTCTCCAGAGTTCAAATCAAACGTATGTATTTAAACCATTTACACTCGAGTATTTTTATATAAGTACTTAATTAATCATAATGTTGTAGGTCTACAAAACAAGCATACCAGAGCTATCTAAATATCCAGATATATTAATAACAATAGAAGCTATTGATATGGATGCAATATTATCAGCTACAGATGAAAAGAATGGTTATTCTAATATAAGATACTCTTTGAGTGGGCAAAATTCTAATTTGTTTGTGATTGATGAAATGACTGGAGTAGTTCAAGTATGTAATGGTTTAAATAGCATTGATTTAAGTTATATTTTAATGTATATTATATTTTTTCATTTAAGGTTGCTCCTAATAAGACATTAGATCGAGAAAGACAGTCAGTCTTGAGATTGGATGTTACAGCATCTGATACTCCTAATGGTTTAGGTTCACAACAGAAAAATTCTGTTCCATTGATTATAGATGTTTTAGATGTCAACGATAATGCTCCAAAATTTCCACTACTTTCCTATATGGGTAATCTACGATCATTTATTTATTGATACATAGATGATAATTGTTAAACTAAAATAAATATATTATTCATTTCAGCTGTCGTACCAGAAAATGTCAATATTGGAAGAACTGTAGTTAATATTACAGCTATTGATCCTGATGAAGGATTAGGTGGGGAATTAAAATATGAGTTTATTGATGAAGGAGAAGGAGCAAATGGACTATTTATAATAAACCCTAGCAATGGAGAGATTCGAACTAAAAAGTTGTTATCAGGAAAGGGTAGACAAGACGCTTATATATTAAGAGCTCGCGCTACAGATGGAGGAGGTTTATATGGAGAAACCTCTTTGTCTATCTACATAGGCGATGTTAGTGCAAATGATGGTGTTCCAACTATAATAAAGCCGACTCTAGATCAAGTAGCTTCTATCAGTGAGGTATTAAAACAACTGTTAGTTTGTGATGATTAAAAATATTACATTTAAAAACATGTTTATAAATGCTTAGAATGCTACAATTGGATCTCCAGTATTTCAAGTACTAGCAAGTGATCCAGATGATCCTTCTCTACCTTCTGGAAAACTTGTTTATCAATTAGAGGCCACTGGACTTGATGCTTCATCTTTTCATATCGGTATATATTTTTTGTTAATTTAAAATGTATTTTAGATATGAAATATTAGTTTATATTTATGTATATTATAGATCCAGATTCTGGTCTTATAACGACAATGAAGCAACTGGATCGAGAAGAAAAATCAAGATATGAATTGGTCTTGGTAGTTTCTGATAAAGGAGAACCACCTCAGACCATCAAAAGGGTTCTTCAAGTGAATGTGACTGACGTTGATGATCATAAGCCTAGATTTATCCGAGCCGTAGTAAGTGTCTTATGTAATTTTTACGTTACAATTTAAAACAGTTATTTATTTTTGTTTAATTTCAAAAGGACGATCTTCCAATTGTATTTAATACTAAAGAAGAACAACCAAAAGGAAGTGCAATAGGAGAAATTGCTGCTGTTGATGAAGATATTGGAGAGAATGGTGCTATCGAATATGCTTTCATATGTATGTTTTAATTTTTAATTATTTTTATACTATAGTTAAATTTAAAATTTGATTCAATTTCAGCTGGAAATGAACTTGGTATATTTAAAATAAAAAGAACTGACGATAATAAAGCTGTTATAATGTTGAACGATCGTTTGGATCGAGAATCGTCATCTCATTATCTACTAGCAATTTCATGCTTTAGGAAAGATTCTCACAGAAATGTTAATATGAATAAGCCTTATAATAAATTGGTAAGTTTTTTATTAATTAACTATTATTTTCTATAGAAATTTATTTTTCATATTAACTTTTTAGAACCCTTCTGAAATCCAAATCTTAATTAAAGTGATCGATGTAGATGATCATTTACCAGAATTCACAAATGGAAATCTAACTCTAGGAGTGCGATTAAATGCTCCTATAGGAACAAGATTAGCTCGAGTTCACGCCCAAGATTTAGACCCTAGTTCAACAGTACCAAAATATAATCTTTTAAACATAACTTTTACATCACCACTAGCAGATAGTCCCAGACGAAACGCGACTGGTGTGTTTGTGATAGATAAAGACACAGGAGAGATAACGACCAAGAAGAGTCTCATCCCTTTCGTAGACGGATTCTTCAGGTATATAAATCAATACATATAACCCCAGAAAATGATTTAATTAAATAATTGTTATAATATTTATAGATTAGCGATTCGAGCTAATAATAGCAACGCAACCGGAAGGCAGTCTGATACTTTTGTACAGGTAATTCTACAAGAGATATTAAAAAAATATCATTTCTCATATTATATTTTTATTTGCAGATGTTTATAGTAAGAGATCGTGATTTATTGAAATTCGTATTTAGAGCACCACCATCTGATATTAGCCGTACTCTACCTCAGTTCTCATCAGAACTTAGTAATTTATTAGCACATGAAGGATTGATCCTTCATATGTTCGACGCTCAAGTTATGGAAGAAGATCACACGTTAGATTTTAGTTCTACTAGGTAATACCTAATCTATTTTTTTTTAAATATCAAATATTATATAGAATATTACATTTTAAAAATATTTTAGCTCATGTTTCCAATTGACGAGGCAGCATACTGCTTTGAATCCATCTGAGATGGATGAAGCTTTGGCTAAGATTGCTCCAGCAGCTGTCGATACAGCATTGTATGCTCGTTACTTAGTAGCAGAAGTTTTGCCGTGTGGTGGTAGTGGTCCTAAATTGGCACATTTAGTAGCAAGACCTCATCTTTGGTTATTGTTATTGGCAGCAATACTAGTCTTAGCGGCGATGATTGCAACTTGTTCAGTCTGTTGCTTACATCAAAGGTAAGAAGAAGAAAAAATAATAAATTAATTGTATAAAATCTGATCTTTGATAATTTTTCAGATATAAAAGGCAGTCTAGAAGATTTTTACTGGCTAGATCTGCACCACCGCCACCAAGTTCCATGGGCCATCCGCGAATTTACTCAGAGCCATATTATTCGACATGATGTATTGTTTAAAGATTAATGTAATCAATTTATAGTCATTTTTTAATGTAAATATATATTATTAATGTGTAAATATTTGTTAAAATATTTTTTTAATATAAATATATATTATATAAATATTGATATTATAAGAGACGCTGTACCATAACAAATCATTGAGATTTAAGTGTAATTTTGTATAATAAATAAACATATTTATTAAATAAATATTATTTTTGTATTTAATATATTAAGTTTAGGAGTTATGGCCCTAAGGGTGATTGACCACGCGCCCAATGAGACTCATTGATGAAATACAGCATATAGAAGACCAAAAATAATAGTAACAACTCAGTTTATCAATGACGATTAATTATATATTTCGATACGGTTTAAATACAAATAATTGTCTTAGAATACCCCAACTTACTAAGTCAAAATCATATGTATTATAGCACTGCTTTATACTTAGAATTAATGAACAGCAAAATAAAATATTTTATATGGACCAAACTAGCTAATCAAAATAATCGCAATTATTCACAGTAGAGGCTATCAATAATGATACTACATTATCTACAGTAGATGAAAACAATCGTTATTTCAATGTAAGATTCTCTTGGTTGAGTCACTAATGAAAATACATGATCATTTTTGTTTTATAGTTTTACCAAAAAGTACAATATTTAAGATGATCGCAAGAGATATAGATCAAGATTATTTTCTTATGTTCACTACCATAGAATTAAATAGATTTTAAATCAATTTGTTGAATTAAAACCTTGCAACCATAAAATTAATTTAATTAAATCAATAATATTATATCTCGTGTTTCATTTTGTTGTACGGTGTTACTTTGTGTTTCATTATATGTTAAATGGTGTGATAGCTATTATGAGCAAAATAACTGCTTGGTTAAATTATAATAATTTTATTTTAAAATACATTATTTTTAATAAATTTACTACATGCTTACGATAAATTATTAAATTCAATGGTTGTAAAAAATGTTTTTTCAGTAAATAAATGAAATATACGTCATATGCTCATAGGGCGTTTTCGCACACTTTCAGAGCTTTCTCACGAGACTCACACAAGCAAAAATATATTAACCGTATATTTATAAATGAACGCACTTGTAAAAACGGCCGTGTCGTTATCAGTGACCACTCGAAACACGACAAGTGTAATGTAAATACGAATGTCGACTAAATGTTGTAATAAAACAGCGAAAAAAAAATATCATTTTACATAATAAATCCGAGGCGCAAAAACCAATTGTGCAAATAACAGCCCGTGGCAAGTGGTCGCCAGGGCCGCAATTTACACGCTCGTATCGTGCTTCATTACACGAGTGTATTAAAATTAATATTTACATAAGCTACCGGGAACGAGAGCGAAAAACTCGAGCATTTAATATGACCTAGGAAAATGCACACAGGGTGGTTGTAAAGTATGCCACGTGAATATCACACGTGAGATAAATGTGCGTCATGATTTTGTGAAAGCTTTCGGTAAAGTTGTATAACAGTATTAACATTTAATTATTTAAAAAAGTATTTAAATTAGCACTGCATAAAAAAGTTACGAGCTCAGATTTTTCCTTTTTTTTAACGTATATTACAAAATTATATTTTAAAATTAGGTAAATTTTCTGACTTATATTTTACTATGTTCTAGCTTAGAAGCAAAAATTAAATAAAATTAAAATTAAAATCAATAAAATCAAGATAAAATAAATTATAAAAAAATACAAATACCTTTTGCAAAGTAAAAATGAAATAAAAGTACATAAACTGTTAAACAGATTTTCTTTTTTACATATACAATATATGTATTTATATTAAAAAATGTAATTTAATACATTTAATACTTATATATTATAAGTATCAAACAAACAGTACAATAATAAATAATATATTATGCCTAGATTTTCCATATCATGATATTATGGATATGGAAAATCTATGCCAAAATTTTCCTCATTTTCTTTAAGTATGTTTACACAAAATTATCGTATAGATATGATTTGATATAACATGCTAAAAAAATTAATAAATTGTAGTTACATTTACACCCTGTTTTTATTTATGTGCACGGTGCAAAAATGCAAGTGATATAATTTGCACATTTTTCAATTATACAAAAACAGGTTCCCTCAGGAGCGATATGATTTTTATTTGTACGTAGGGAGATTAGCACGTGTTTCTTTATATGCGATTCCCATATGTGATTGCATTGTTATCATGATAAAACAACACATTTATATCATTGATATTAATATTTTAATAAAAAAATCTCAGAAATAAACATTTGGTAATGATTTAATGAATGAGACTACGTAATGATTTTGATAACATCTTATCAACGTAAGTAATATTTATTTAAAAAAATACTTTTTGAAATTATTTAAAGACATCTAAACTCATCAATTGCTTTGATTATTATGTACATTTTAATACATATTAGGCTATATTTTTTTTATTTGTAATTATAAATATTTTCATTAAAGATTCCATAAATGACAAAAGATTAACTTTTATACATCAAGTTTTTTATTCTCATATATTAAAGAGTTACGACATTAAAGCAAATTTGTTTTAATTTAGTAAAAATTTAATTTATTAGGCAGACTAGGTATATGAAAACTCCAACTATCAAAACCAAGTTTGGGTTTAGCTCAATTCGTTATAACGATGTAAACACAATCAACAACCTTTAAGTCTATAAATCAGTGATGAAATTGAATACAAATAAACTAATAAAAATCACTGATCAATTAAATAATTTTAATCTTATAAAAATTACTCATCAAAATAAAATTTAAAAAAAATAAAAATCAATGATTAAAGTCTGTTAATATGGGAGTTGTTTTAATAATTATAAGCTATTGTTACAGCTTACTAATAATTTATTCGAATTAATTTTTTTATTATTTATGCAATTCTAGGAAAATGGTTAATCGAAATTATAAATATTAAATAATTATTAATATTCAGACACAATACAATTAGGATACAGACACATTAGGGTCCATATGGGATTCAAAGACAGGTCTTTCGAATATTTTTGTCAATATTATATTCATACCAAAAATTATTTTATCATATTTTTTCCCAACAATCGATTATATTTTTGGGATTTTTTCCAATATTTATATTTTTCAGACTTGTGCTTCACCAAAATATGCAAAGATAATTTTCTATTGAAATAGTTTAATATATAGTACACATAAAATTTATTTATTTAAATAGTTTTTAACTGTTACATTGATTCAAAGTAGCATATGTATTTTTATACACTGCAAAGATCATTTTACTGGTATGAATAAAAAAAAATTGTCTTGAGCAAGGCAATGCCATAGAATCTTTAAGCAGCGCGTTTGAATGAGTACCAATACATTGTTTAGTGGTGACAAACGGTTATAGCGGTTGACAAAAAATAGCTTGTTTATATTGTGTTATCTTTAAAAAAGACTTGTTATTATCGTTTTTCTTTAGTTTTTGGCTATTTTTACATCTGGGTATTGTTACATATGACATTTTGTTTGAATTTCGATTTTTATCAGGGTTGGGGTTTTAAAAATTGAATTATTAGACACGGAATTATAGTAAAAATACATAAACAAAATTTCTTTATAATATTATTGTTTCAATACTGAAAACTGACGATTTGCTTACATAATCATTATTAAACTATTAAGCTAAAATAATTTAACACTATATAGCGTTTATTAATTTATTATAAAATATATCATAGAATAATACACAATTCCTTTATTTAGCTTGATTGTATTTTACAGTAACCTCTATATTAAAAGCATTGTTGAAATTAAAAACAAATAATTAATATTAAAATAGCTGTTGCTTGCATCAAGCTATTCACTTGTTTCTATTCTATTCAAAACCATTACATAATCGTTACAATGTGTAGAAGAGCATGCGATAATCTTTTAAACATTAAAAACACTACAACCCTTCAATCGCTGCGGTAGGGTTGACCCGTCAAGATCTGAACAAACACAAAGAGCAGGAGATGTAATCGACGGATTTGGCTATTATTGATATCCAAGCCGAAAATATTAATACTTTCATTATAAACACACAATGCTTGTGTAGCTGTCAGTCAAACTTTAAAATACCTGTGTTGAATTTCATCAATCATTTTCAACCCTTAAAGTTCCGAACCATAAAGCTCAATTTCGCTCAATCCCGATGATCCGTTGAACCCTTTGCCCCCAAAGTCGTTACATTGTGACCATGCCGAATGGATAAAAAATATCCTCGGTTCGCTGTTAAAACTTTCAATAGGCCTGTTTGTCGGATTAAAACACCAACAATGCCGTTTCGGGGGTTTGCTCCTTGGAGGGGGCGGTCGTGCCCCTCCGGGGGAGTTTTATTTTTCCTGCCACCCCTACTACGACGGCCGCTAATAAATTTTCGAGAGATTTTTTGTGCACACAAACAGGTACATGCAGCTTGGTATTATTCATTCATAACCCTTTTTGGGTTAAGGGCGGAGGGGTGGTAACTAGTACTAGACGCGCGTGCACCACCCCTATGATGTGTGTGTATATCACCCTGGATGTGTATGTATCAAAATTGAATATAAAAGGATACATCAAAAGTGTTACTTTGTCATTTCTGTACGAACAGTTGACATACCTAACTTTAAACATGCGTAACTATGAATCTAAGTAATTAAACCATAATATAATATTATTATAGTCAGTAATTTAATTAAACGGTTAGTAGTTTTAATAAATTATTGGTAATATACCTAAATAAACACTGGTTATTAATTATTAAATGGTATATTTTTAAATTATTTATTTTAGTTATAATATGACCTAATTTATAAAAGAAAGATAATATGCGTTGTTTTTTTATTATTTTTAATTATTAGCTCTTCCGTTGTGACCTGAAAGGCGTAAGTCCAATGCGTTACAACGGGGTAAATATTAACCACTAGATTGAAAATATGGGAATCCGTATGGGAATAATATAATAATAATTAATATGGGAATCTATAATAATAATTAACATGTGTAATTTAATTTATAACCAATATATGTCACTGCAGCTGGGACCGGTTTTTTTAATAATAGCACATTTTTATAAAAAAAAATTCGAGTGCCACTGCTGGGGATCGAACCCGTAACCTCAGAGTTACTAGTTTGGGACATTACGGACTACGCTATTCCGTCCTTATTTTGAATTTTTCTATTAAAAATCATAAATAATGAATTTTTTAAGCAAAAATCAATAAATGAGCTTTGATATTGTCTCTATAATAAATTGATACAAAATCGATTTTCTGATCGTTTACTAAAAAGTGTAAAACAAAGTTACTGATCATTTATAATTAAAAACTGACATAATTTTTTTATTACTGACCGTTTCACTTAAAAGTTTCTGCAGATCATTTTTTTATTCTTTTGACATTATATTATAAATAAATACTAATATTTATACAATTATATTTAAAGCAATGTAAAGCTTCTAGATAACAAATAATGTGAAAGGTTACTTTAAAAATTGACATATATAATATGGTATAAAATGTTTATTTAATATTCTTATAAGTTTTATTACGGAACACTATATTGTTAGAAGTGAATACAATATAGCGAAAATATACTATGCTAGTAATAAAATTTGGAAATATATATATTAAAGTAATAAACTTAAAGATAGTCAAAAATATAAAGCCACTGGATTATTTGTGATTAATTTGAACGCACGGGGAAAGTTACCCCTAAAATACTGAAAGGGTTAGCGTAAATAAATGTAGCACATTAGCGGCTGTACGTTTGGAGATAATGTTTTGTTAGCGATTTGAATTATAATTCAGTTTTTACACTTGATCAGTTCCGTTTGTTTTGCAGTGAATAGATAAAACGACCTTTGTGTTTATAAAACACATAACCCACCTTGACTAAAAATCATACACCATATAACATCGCATCTTGAATAATAATATGAATGTATTTTTATTATAAATTAGTCGCGATATAGAGTTCTACGAATTAATTAGAAATTGTACTATTAATTTTAACATTAGAAATTGCCCAGATGGGAATCATTTATTAGTTTAATGTGTACATGTGTTGAGATGAATAAATAATATAAATGTGTTTTAACTGTGAAAAATCAACCCTTTCAACGTCGATCTTTCACCCGATTAGAGGATTCGATTTGATTCGATTGGATATTGGACTGAAAAAATTGCATTTTTTTATGAAAGGGTTTCTGTTTGTTAAGCGTAAAAATGCTTTTTATTCCTTTTCGCAATGTGCGAAATTCGACACAGGAATTTGTCGACATATTGGAAAAATCGTTACACGCGATCGTGTAAAACGGTTGATTAACAAGTTAACTTTTATTAAAGGGTAGAAGATATAAACTAGCAGTAAATATTATTTTTGCTTTATGTATAAAATTTTACAAATTGTACAATTTATACAAAACTGCATGTTAAATAAATTTCTTAAAAAAAATCCAATAAAAACATTCATTAGATATCCGTAAATGTCTAAGATGGTTTAAAAAAATCGAATGGAAAATTACGATATCAAAAGTAGTCCTGTACTTGGGAGATTAGCAAATATAGACAATGATATCCTGTCTGCAGAAATAGAAACAAATCTTTAAACTATCTATCTATACGGAGAAGATTTGGGAAGGCATGGAAACAATGTGTATGTGTTCCACGCGAATTAAATCAAGAAAATAAATACGGCGCGTATCCACGGCGCGTATTCTAGATCTTAAAGCTGGTCTCCTTTTCATGATCATTTGATAACCGGGGATAAAAATAGGCGTTGTACTACAACAGTCGTCGTAGAAGACAGTGATTATCTAAAGGTCAAATAGCAAAACCTACCTCGAAGCTCACTGTTAAGAAAAATGTATTTTGTGTGTATGGTGCATTACTGAACTTTAAAGTCTGACCAAACAATAACAGCAAGCTTCTATTGCAGCTGGATCGTTTGCACTAGGAAGTGAAAAACGCCCCCTACTTATCAACAGAAGTCTAAGAATAAATATGTTCTTTAACACGACAATACGCATTCCTATGTGACAAAATTTATTCTCGATAAAATCAAGAAACTTTATCGCATCCACTTCTTTCTCTAGACCTTGCTCCTTATAACTATAATTTTTTGATCGATGCAACACGAGTAAAATTTTAAAATGCAAAATATGTAAAAAGGGGACTATTGGATTATTTTGCATCAAAGCCTCTAAAAATTATGCTAATAGGGTTCAAAAAATGACCGAGAAGTAAGAGAAGATCATATATTCAGAAGAAAATTATATTTTGAAAATAAACACTTAATTATTATTTTTTTTTGTGTCGTTATTAAATGACATTTATTTAGAGATTACCTCATAATATAAATACACTTAAAACATTTAGTTTTTTCTATGCTGTATATTTATTACAAACATATATAAGTTTCTACTGTGTTATTTCAATCTTAAAGTTTAGAGTTTCTTTTTATAAATATATAAAAACCCTTTTTGAATATGTTGAAATAGTATAGTTAAGATTTTTACTAGTATGATGATTTAGTTTAAAATTATTTGTATATTATATAATTTGTAATCAATCAAACCATCTAGTAAAACAAATATGAAAAAATGTATCTTTGTCACTGATTTAAAATCTGACAATAATGCTCTTATAATAATGCTCACCAAAATATAAATAATAAAATCAACTAATCAAAAAATATAAACATGGTATAACAAACCAAAATTTTATTGCAAAGATATATAAATGATCTAGACGGAATATAATTTATATATAAAAAAATATTTTATTAAAAAATTTCCATTTCTATTTCAAAAATATTAAATTAAAACCTAAAGCTCATATTTAAGCTCTAAATAATATGCACTGTATTTTTATCGGAAAAAATATATTACAGAATGATATGAGTGAAATAATAAATATTAACATGCACAGCTTTAAAATATAATATATATAATAAACCGTCTATGACAAAATATTATGAGCATACTAGAAAATTATTACCTAGAACAAAAAATGAATAAATAGGAATTGATGCTGTGGCTATAACAAATTATTATCTGCAATCATTATCAAAAAGATTCTGACTGCTTAAAAAGTTATTGCACATTAATACTTATTCCAAACAATTTGCTATGTTTTATTTTTTATTTACGGGATTATTTGTTACTTCCTACTTAATAATTATCTCTTATTTAAACCATAATCTAATTTATTATGTCAGTAATTTATTTAAACATTTATTAGGTTTAATAAGTGGTCAGTAATTTACCTAAATAACCAGTAGTTAAAAAGTTAATATTTATTAAATGGTATGTTTTTAAATTGTTTAGTTATAATATGACCGAATGTTGATAATTTCATCAATGAATCTATGTATTTATATTATATATATACAATTTAAGATATATTTAATAATATATGTAGCCCTAAATTTCTTATTCTTTATTTTAAATTAGGAATTATTAATTTGTATGAAAATAATTTTGCCTTATTTAAAATAATATTAATACAGTATATGCATTTATATGCTAAATATGTGCACACTCTATTTAGGGTACGCCCATTTTTATAAACGAAGTCACGTGACATAAATTTAATAAATAGGGTGAAAAAGTAGAGGAGCGCTCAGTTTGCAATGTACTGTAGGGGTGCGAAGTCTCCTTCGAATTAGACCAAAAAATAAATTACTGCACTACATACGATAGATAGTGATTTATAAAAAAAGCATAAATGTTAAAATAATAAAGTGAATTAAAAAAAACTCGTGCCATAGATATGATAACAAACGTGAGTATAATTTTATTTTTTTAATTAATCATAATATAAAAAAGTAGATCAAAGATATTATTTTTAATTATTTTGTTATATTATATGAAACATATTAACGCTAGCTCGTAAATTTTTTTTTTAAATATAGTTAATCTATTTATTATTTTTATTAAACATTTTGTTAATTTAATTGATTTAGTGTATATATATTATATATACATGCATTTAATTGACTTTGATATTACGGTGTTATACAATCACGATCAAGTGACTTGCCACGCTCCGTCACGCTCCAAAAATTCAAGGGGGCCAACACCTGTTCAAAAAGTTAATTATTACCATTTCAACCCCTATCTTATTCAAATCAAATCACGTATTTCGAAAAAGTATGACTATCTGTGGACAAACATGTCATGTCACTCCATATGCTATATTTCATTTTATTTTTCACAGCCCCACGATGTCATGCTACTCAAGTTTTGAAGACTATTCCATGGACATCACCGATAGTATTTGCTCTTCGGATTCTGGACTAGAGAGGAGTTTCCAAGATGTCTTCACCCCGTCGACTAATGTGACTCCGATTAAAAATCTGAACAGTTCCGACTATGGCGTGATGTTATCGCCTTCGCCCGTCAAATCAAGACATGCCTTAAAAACAAGATTGTTTCAACAAGAATATTCCACACAAAGCGAATTGAACGATTTTGTATCCGATCTAAAGACGAAAGCCACTTTTTCAACGCCTAAAAAGAATGTTAAAAATAAAGAAAAAGACCTTAACAAACCGAAGAGAAAGTACGCGCACGGTAAAAACAGAGTGACTAGATCGAGAAGTCCGACGCAAGTGTTAAAAATCAAGAAAAACAGGCGTATGAAAGCTAATGATAGAGAAAGGAACAGAATGCACATGCTGAATGAAGCTTTGGATAAACTGAGACGCGTTTTGCCTACTTTTCCGGAAGATAATAAGCTGACTAAGATTGAGACGCTCAGATTCGCTCATAACTATATTTTTGCTTTGAGTCAAATTATGGATACTTTGGATAATTTAGATTCTGAAACGCTGCCAGAAGGATTCACTTTGAACTATGAAAAGCTGCAAAATTACTCAATATCCGGAGAGAAGATCACAAACGAATCTTTCAAAGAGATGTTCATTATGCCAGTTCAAAAGTACGACTACCCAAATTGTAATTATCAGAGCAGCGACTATCAAAATTCGCATTTGCCTAGTGGAGCGAATTTTTGTCAGACTGCTCAAGGTGTTTTAGTCAACGTTGGAAATGTGACAGTGTCTATAAACAACAATGGAGGAAACAGCATCGCTTCTACGAACGGAAGTGGTTATGTATCAAATCCGAGAGCATTCTTTCCCGAAACAGATCCTTATATGACAAAAGACGCTCAAGACCCATTCACGCATATTATTTCTAATAAAAATAAAAAACATAATGAAGGAAGCTTTTCGCAGGAAAACTACGAGCTTTTCAACAGAGCTTTTGAAGCCGCAAGGAACAGCGGAAAAACTACATATGAAATTCCAAATAATAATACAATCATACCTAATACACATTCATACAATTCGCCAAACGGTGCCTATTCAACAGAATATCCAGATTATAGAGCTTATGGATATGGAAATAATACTTACGAGAATTGGAACGAATACTATCCAAATAATTATAAGAATCAATACAGGAGCTTGAACGCCTAATATTTAATATTTTTATTATTGATCTAGTCATTTTTATAATACATTTCCTATGTATAAACGGTGCCTAATGTATTTTTTATATATAATTTATATAGATAGTTAAAAATATATAATGTATTATATTTACGCTAAATTAAATAAAAATGTATTTTTTATAATATTTATATAACAAATAAAATTCATATACAATAAAAAAAGTTTTTCTTATTGTTAATTGCTAAGTAAAAAGTTTAGTAAAATTGACTTTCAGAGGTTTTATTTGTTAAATAAAAATAACGTGTCTCTATTGTGAGCTTTTTTCCGTTGCACTGGCGTCGAAAATAAATCAAAGCATTGTTCAGTAGTTGTCAAACGTTAAACGAGGGCACCGGCGGTGTCCCCCTGAACGCTCATAATGAGCTCTGCATTGTTTAGAAGCAATAACCGGGATTCGAACCCTACACATATATTTATGGTTCCGCGTTAAAGAGCAGGAGCACGTAGGACAGCTGCTGTCGAGCTATTCGAATACTAAATCTGAAAAATTATGTGAGTGTGTGTGTATTATATAAATTAAAAATTACATATATTATTTTAATATAGATATTCTTTAATGAAATAATAATTCCTATGTTAGGATTAAGTGAATGTTATCTTCACAATAAAATTATAAAATTATAATCAACATAAATAGAGAAAATATATTTTAAGAAAAAATCGTTTTTACTTTACTTAAAACGCCGGTTTTCTTCAATTTGAAAAACTCTACTATAAAGTAATCTGTGCTTTAAAATTTAAGGTATCTGATACTTGTGATAGATTAGTTTAGTTACTCGAAATATTTTTTTAATGTTATATAATTGTAGATATCTGATTAGGCTTAAGTTTGTTAATGCGTTCTTATTTTTTTCGTTTTGCTAATATTACATATAGTTTACAAAAAAGAGCTACTAATAATTTACTTAAGCAGTAAAACTTAGACTTAATTATCTTTTTTAATTGGATTTTTTTTTAAATATAAATTAAGCTTTTCAGTGAATCATCACTCTACAAATAAAGCAATAAAATATTTTAAAATGTAAAAATCGTATTTAAAAGTATACAATTTTAGTGGAAGTTGTTCTATTGAAAAAATTTTCACAAAGATTGTATGTATTATATGTATTCTGATGGTAAATGAGATCAGTTAAATGATATATTATGTCATTTTCTGCCACTAAAAAGCAGACGGTTAATTCATTGAGAATATAAATCACTGTACAATTCGCTACATATCGAATGCAACTAAACAATTTTAAATTATCGGCATTCAAAAGAAATTCGTAACTGTCGTATTTATGTCAATAATAACAGAGGGCCCAGATTATACCCTTGAGGTACTCCCGAGTAAGTGAAATATTAAATGACTATTGCATATATCTAAAGATCGAAAAATTCTTGAGAATAAAGAATCGATTTAAAGCTAATAAAAACGTTCCTTTTTCGTGTCAAGATTTCAGTACTAAATAAGTAAAGGTAAATAGTATAACTACACATTATTAATCTTAAATAAAATAAATCAAATATCTGCAAACAATAATTGCTAGGAGTAAGAGTAATGAACACATATAATTTAAATGTCCTCAAAAGCTCTCAAGTCAGACTTTTATTCCAATTAACGAACATTTAATCGACTAGCCCAAGCTCGTCTAATTTAATTCGTTTTGCAATAATTTCCTCGTTTATAATACTTTTTTTCTCTATATCCAACGCCCGTTTTGTTTGCCTCACCATGAGCAAACACGATTCGTTCTGAATATTTGCCCAAAACATTACATCCCGGCGAATGGACCGACAAACAGCATAACAAGCGGATCGAATGAAGTGAATGGAGCATTGCCGATGGATTATGACGGTTCCTAGCTGCCGGCTATATTTTGGCCCAAGGGCTAAACTACCCCTCGCGTTTTGGATATGTAACGCACAATACCACCCTAAACGGCAATGCATTTGCAATGGCACGGTACTATCGGCTGAAGGCAATGATTTATTCATATGTGATGTTAAACTTGATTGCTGCAGCCGGTGTGTGTGTATACAAATGTGTCAAGAGTGATGTGGCCAATTTTTGGATATTCTATAATTTACGATGTATAATAGCTCTGGTTCTAAATCTGCATTATTTAATAGTAACGTCTAAAAGTAATATCACACATAATTACACTCTATGGTTTCTTTGTGTGCAGAAATTGTAGAGAATATAAGCATCCATAAGTATAAATTTATTAACATATATATAAAATATAATGAAATAAACTTATTTTTTTGGTTTGCTTGTCTTTATTCTTATGTATAACTATTATTTTAAATTGCAGAGATGTTGGAGTAGAACTCTTACTCGCTAACTAAAGTTTGTAATTTATTTTTAGTCACCTCTTCATATTAAATATAAATAAATATTATTTATATGTCATATACAAGTACTACTTTTTCGTGTTAAAATGATTTAAAAACTAAGATATAAATAATGTAAAAAATATAAATATATCTACAACTGACTCTTAATATACATAATAAATTCGATATTCTATTTACTTTGTTAATAATATCCCATTACATGTCGGCATAATTCAATACCAATTGTTCAACATCCCTACCGTGATTATTCATTATGTGATGCACAAACTCCGATGACCAAACCGTATAGAATTACGTTGGACTCGGTTTACAGTTTACCCTTCTTTTGTAAACAGTGAACAGCCCCTGGACGCAATTTGTTACCGCCGTAAAAAATGCACATAAAATAAAGGTATTTTAATTTAATTTTATATGAAAATTACACAATTTGGCAATGGAAATTTTCGGTGAGCTTAATGTCTTTGGGCTACTTACTAGTGGAGCAATTTGAGGTCGAATGAATGAGGGAGAACTGCATCGAGGGGTGCAGTGCTAAACTCTTCAACGTTCGATCTATTGTTGAAAGCAAATAGGTGGAAATTTATTACTAAACCGAAAAACAACAATGATCAGTTATTTTTATAGCAATTGTAAATATTTAGCATTTTTTATAATACAATTGAATAAAGTGTTTCAATCAGGAACATTTTTTATGATGCATGTTTTGTTGAGGAATACAGAATAATTAAATTTATACAAATCACTTGTATTAAATACTTGATTTAATGTCACAAATGTGCAAAAATGCATTTTATAATATTTTATAGCGAAAGCGGTATTTAGAAACTAGAATTAGGGGTAACTTTTAATGGGCTAATAAAATTCTACCTCAAATAATTAAATCCCTCCTGGCACTCAGATATATTTTTGTGTGTACAAATATGTTCTAAAAATTTTAACCAAATTGCTATCAAATTTACGAATACATAAAAAATGACACAAATTTCAAAATACATTCCATACAATTTTCGTCAATATTAAGCTGTGAGTCTGTACTAATATTTGTTTTTCATCGTGAAAAAATTATGCTGTTTTGTTATAATAAATTACTTTATAAATTAAAATATGTTAAGTGTTATGATAATATAAAAATTTAGTTTTTCTATCACTGTTAATATCATTACATGAAACAATATATTTTATTAGTAAATAAATAAAATTGCACACTAATAAATGCCTAATGCCCCAGGGGGTGTTGAATCTTCTATTCATTGATTCGCATTTCTCCCTTTGAATATAAATTAAATCAAATATAGTATAGGCAAGTGAATATGTAAAAATATATATATATATCATACATTCATATAAGTAAAAGTATATTTAAATAAAAACTAAAATCTTTATATATTAAATTTACTAGATTAACAGTCATATTCTGAATCTTATGTTACGCTGAATTACTATAAATTCAAATAAACTATCTTAAAAACGGCAAACTAATCGCCATAAAATTATATGAAATGCATTAATTAAACAGTATATTGTTTCGATTAAAACCTTTAAACTTATGTGTTTAAAATTATCCAATCAAAAAAAGATTACATTTATTATTATGTAACAAAATTTACTTATCATTTTAAATATGGAGAGAGGAACAATTACATTTTTAGTATATATATATATATATCATTTTTTTGAGTGCGCACATTAATTGCAATTGTAAATATATTTTCGATTAAAGTTTGCTGTGCTTGTTAAAGTCGGCTGTTCCCTTTTAATGTTGTGCTTGTATAAAGCGTGTAGGGGTTGCAGGTCGTACAAGTCGAGGGTAGCTATTCAGATCCACCGACCGACGCCATCTGGCACATTGGTCGATTGGGGTATTGTTGAACAAGTGCAGTTCGCTGTTTGCGAACGTATCGGAATATCAAATTCGGACTAAATTATAATTTTCATACCACCATTTATTGACTTGTAGATAAGGTATTTAAACTGTAAAATACGAAAGTTTTAATGAAACTTATGTGGGGATGAAAGTAAGCAGAAGCTCCATGAAACTCAATTGCTATAAAATTGCGGTATTTCTACCCAATATAAAACTATTTTGAACGTATTTATGAAATTATGCTATCATTGAGAATGAAATTTTTTGCCTAAATTTGTTTGTGTCAAAGTAATAAAGTTTATTTTAATTAAAACATAATCATCTTATACTCTCATACCGTTTCTGACATTCACTTTCATACGTGAAATAGTAAATTTTAATTCGGTTTAAGTTATACTACTCAAATAAAAAACATTTTAAAGTATGCTACATATTTTTATTGTTATGACCGAAAAGATAACACAGAGCGAAAATAAATTGATGCGCCCTTTTTCGAGTGCTTTTCATCCATCAACCGACAATAACACGCAACTCTCGAGTGCCATTTTAATTTAATTTGCGTAAAATGCAAAAAGCTCTCGACGATGTTTATGTATCGCCATAATAACAAAAAAGCTTTTTAATTCAGCAAAAATTGATGCTGTAAAACGTAGTTTTACAGTGAAAACTGTTTTATTTCAATTTTAATAATATTTTTTTTATTTTAGTATAATGTTATAATAAAACCGCGATACGTTTCCGCGGCACGTGTCGTGCATTAACTTTGTTGTGTCGTGTACGACACCTCACGCACGTGCGCGACGCGTGCGTGCAATCGCAAGGCAGTTGGCAACACTTGTTTGCTCGTTGAGGCAATTTATAGCCCCCTTTCCGCCCCAGGGCTATTTTGTTAAAAAGACGCACCATGTGGCCTTTTAAATATATATATATTTTATTGAAATTATGGGATAAAACTTGGCAATACCCTTACTTATAAAAACTACAGAATTGATAAATTATAATATATATTACTAGACGAATATATATGCTCTTAGGCCGGTTTCACACGTGCCGGGTGGATTTGCCCGGCACCGGGCCGGCGCCGTGTAGTGGGGATGGTGTTGTATGGGCTAGTACCTATCATTTCAGACGTGCCGAACAAATCTACCCGGCGCCGGGCCGACGCTGACTGCCGGGTTGTCGCCGGCCGCGCTCACTAAACTGTCCGGCGACGGGTACCGAGTTGAGTGTGGTGGGGGTAAAACTCAAACATGAACCGGGCCGTTGACAGTGATTGTGGTATCTTGTAATAAAATATAATATATATTCCTCGTGTTTAGGCAATAGCGGAAGAAATAGACCTCGAAATGTTAATTATATTAATGTAATCTCTTTTAATTATCTTAGTAGAATACATACAAAAATAAAAAAATAACGCGAAATGTGTGGAAGGACTTATGTGAAGCCGTTAATCCTAAATTACTGGCACCAGTTGACGGGGTATAGGCAACACCATTCTGTATTATAAGGCCGTCGCGTAGGATTTTCCCATAGCCGTGACGTCACGGTCCAACGGTATAGAGCGCGACGGTCGGCGGCGGCCAGAACTAAACCGTCCGTTGGCGCGCGACGCGTCAGATTCACGTGCGCGTGTTTATTTACCAAAAATCGGTTAAATATCGCAGTTAACCATTTATCCGTGTCGTCGTGTGTTATTCAGTGTTATTTGGTGTATTTGCAACCATGGTTTATACGTGTTGTGTCCCAAATTGCAACGGAAACTACAAGAACGGCCCCAAAGTCAGCGTCTACAAATTTCCTCGAGATGAAGCGACTAAAAACAAATGGATACGGGCGATTCATCGAGCATATTTTGCTCCTACTCGACATTCTAGGGTACGTATTGTTTTTACACATATAAGTGCTTGTTTATATTTTGCATGTTGATCGATACACACACCTAACCTACAATATAATGGATCATAACATAACATAGGTATGCGAGCGCCACTTTACCGAAACGGATTTCAGACGAAATAGTGAATATTATGACGAAAGAACCGGACGTCATCTGAGCGTTCCCTTGGACAAAAAAGCATTGAAAGAATCAGCAGTTCCGACGAAGCTACCCAATTGTCCAGATTATCTATCTGCTTCGGCTTCTACTTCGACCAGAGAGAGTGCAGAAGAGAGACGCACGCGTATCGACAATTCCAATATAGAAGCTGCAATTGCCAACAGCTATCGTTCCAAAGCTAAATATGATAGTAATAGAGTATTTTCCAATTTTAATCAATTTATTGTTTGTCTAGATAGCCATAATGTCGACGAGGAGTGGACCATAGTCAAGAAAAACGGCCTGGTAAAATTTATTTTAATAGAAGACGTTCCAGCCCCCGTCATTACGCTCTCTGCCGTATTTAGCCAAGACTTAAAATTAACATTATATAAAAACAAAACCCAACTAACTCGCTTAAATAATAAACAAATCCCATTAGCGTTTCAAAATATTAATGATGTAATTGAAACATTAAATACTTTTAAATCTTCTCACCAAAATGTAAACGAGAGTTCCGTCGATGACAATATTCAATTGATCCTCGATACGTTAGCATCGACTCGTACATTAATAGATGAAGATAAGAGGAAATATATCGATTTTTTAAGTGAGCAAGTAAAACTTTTCAATTGTAAAAAAAATCGTTATAGATATTCACCTGATTTTGTAATATTTTGTAGCATTTTGTTCTCAATATCTCCCCACGCATATAGATACATCAGAAGCTTTGATTATATGATTTTACCTCATCCGACTACAGTTCATAAAATTTGTTTAAAATATAATACCGATCCTCAGATTGAACAAAATGAGGCAAATTTTTTAACTTATATTAAACAAAAGTTTCATTTTTTAAAAGATAGTGATAAAGTTGTTAGTTTAATGATTGACGAAATTTATATTAAGCCATATTTTGATTATAAAGGGGGAAATATTGTAGGTATGGCTTATAACACTGAAGAAGCAGCTAAATCTGCTCATGTATTTATGTTACAAAGTTTGCTTTCTTCGTTTAAAGAAGTTGTGCATATTTTACCTGTAAAAACGATGAAAGCAATGGAATTATTTAACTTCATTAAGAGAATTGTAGTCGGTCTACAGAATATAGGATTTAATGTAGTCTGTGTCGTAAGTGACAATAATTCTATAAATCGTAAAGCGATGTCTTATTTTGCTTCACCTCCTCAAGTCAGTATAGTTTACAAACATCCTTGCAAAGATAATGCACCTTTGTTTTATATTTTAGATTCTGTTCACGTATTGAAATGTATACGAAATAATTGGATTAATCAGAAAGATACCGATCAGTCGATTAAGTTTCCATCTTTTGAAAATGTAAACGATGATACTTTATCTGTAGCTTCCTTTTTAAATGTGAAAAAATTGTATCAAATGGAAAATAATCAACTTGTCAAATATGCTCACACATTAAATTTAAAATCTCTCTCACCTAGTTGCTTTGAAAAACAAAATGTAAAATTAGTATTAAATATATTTAACGACAATGTTATACAGGGACTGTTAGAAATAGGTCAGCAGCATAATTTATCTAACCACCGATCTACTGCTGAATTTATTAGATTAATAAAAACTTGGTGGGAAATAGTAAATGTAAAAACACTGCACAAAGGTGACAGAAGAGGATTTCTAAAAATCCTCTTCAAAATCCTCTCGTACCTGCCGAAGAAAATTCAAAATTTTTAGAAAAATTTCTAATATGGTTAGATTTTTGGAAAGGATTAAATGTAAAATGTAATAAACTAACCAGAGAAACGCACGATGCAATTTCCCACACGACACACGGGCTTTTACAATTAAGTGAATATTGCAAGGCAGAATTAAATTTCAAGTATTTGCTTCCAGGCAAAATTCAGACAGACAATCTTGAAGCCCGTTTTGGTAAATATAGGACGATGGCAGGTTCTCAATATTTAATTACAATAAGACAAGTGTTTGAAGTTGAATCCAAAATTAGAATCCAAAATTTATTGCCATTAACGTTAACGTCTGAAAAATTTGGAAATATTAATTTAGAAAATAGTATAGAAATTGATAATGAACCTAACGTAGAATCAACTAATTTTATGTCAGAAACAACAGACTTCGATTTAATTTATACTGAAGAGGATTTTAATATGATTCAACCACAGTTACCTATATTTACATATTTAGCAGGCTATTGTGCAAGAGTAGTACTAAAAAGAGTTAAGTGTGATATTTGTAAAAAGTTTTTAGTTTTAGACAAACATTTAAATTTTGCTAATTTAGAAGAAAATTTCAATTTTATTAAAAATGTTGATAGAGGCGGTTTATTGTATCCGCACTCTGATTTAGTAAATGTAATTATGCTAAATTACATTACAATAAACAAATTAATTAGCACTAATCATGAAAATAAGTTTTTAAAATGTAAAGCTCAGAGGGAATTAGTAATATGTTTAACGTTAAATACAGTCGAAGAACATGATTTCTTTCTATCGGAATTTTATTGTCCATCATTGAAGCATACCGATTTTAATATTTTAAGGCTATTAATAAAAACATCTACAAATATATTTTTAAACAATTATATGAAAAAGAAAAATAACATAATATCGATTAATTCTGATGGAAAGAAAAGGAGAAAATTAGAAACACTCACCTCGGGTAGTTAGTTTTAAGATTTTTTTATTTTGTAAATATGTTGGGTTTTGTTTTGTATCATACCAATTAATTTTAATTAGACATATGTCAACTTACTTTAAAAGAGATCAGCTGAGCTGCAAAAAAGATATGTATTCAAATATTAATTTGTATGTATAAATATGGCAATGATTGACTTAATGTATTCACTTTTCCAGATCAAAACAACAATAGATTGAAGTAGCGATTCGAGAGAAAGCTGTTATATGTCAAATAAAATTCAAGTTTTATAAGTGAAATGGAGAAAAGTTATATTTATAAACAAATTATCTTGAACTATAAGAATGAAATTTATGTTAAGACCATGTACTAAAATTTGTTATATGTTTTATGTAATTGAATATGTAAACTCTTATCAAATAAACAGTGAAAAAGTTTTTTCATTAACATACAAATAAACTAGAATTTTCGGACATTCCTTAAATGTACTTTGTTTTAATTATATTTTTTTTATTGACCTATTTTTAAAAAATGTTCTGATAATTTTCAAAACTAGTAATAAAAATCATAAATGAAACCTTGATTTTATTAAATTTAAGAATTATTTTTATTCTAAAAAGGCTATTAAAAATACCGAAATCGTAAAAGCGCGTAGATTCTCTAGTACGTTTGCCGCGCCGAGTATCCCTACACCCAATGACGTCACGCGCGCTGCTGTCCGGCCTTCTATCTAGGTGGTGTTGGTATAGGTCGGGTTGGGAAGAAACCGGCCAGAGACCGGCCACTTGTGAAAGCTTTGTAAACGGCGCCGGCCCGGTGCCGGGTGAATCCATCCGGCACGTGTGAAACCGGCCTCAAACAATATAAATTTTAATAATGTAATAAAAAAAAATACCAAAATGTTTTGCAACATGAACATTTTGTATCATTTAAAAGTAGGTGTGCAGTTCAAATAAATAATAATACTAAATAGCATCGGTTACACATCCGCTCAAAAATTTATGTTACTCCTTACTGACTATACAAAACAATCGATTACCTATAGTTGGTGCAATGTGAGCGATTATAAGGCATTGATCGTGTTTTAACGTATTTTAGGTGTTTAAGAGCCCGTTAACTTTAAATAAAGTTTTTTTTTTAAATAATTATATCAATATAAAAAAATCTTTCTATATTACTATGTGATATAAATAATATATAACTTACATATAACACAATTTTATCATAAATTTAAATTTCAGTAATAAGAATGTTTTTTAGTTACACCATAAGTTACTTTATAATTAGAAAAAAGTTTTTTACATGTGTAAATATAAAAGCCAGTTTTTAATTAAATTGACTAATTAGAAAGAAACAATAAACTGAAAATATCGACCACTTAATCTGCAGCTTTAGACTAAAATGTACAAAAATTTAATACTTTAAAGCACAATTAGTGCTTTCAAAATATTAATAATTTTGAGACCTTTGTCTATTTTTATTAAAAAGTATTTTGATTTTTTTTTAAGTACGTATAGGTTTTTTCTGCGCAGTATTATATATTTTGATAATTAATAAGTGCAAAAAGTGTACACCGTATTCAAAATTTATTGTAAACTAAACATACATGTAAAATCTATAATAAACTAAAAATATTTGATACCCATAATAAAATTAAAATTATTTTTAAGGTTAAAAAAATATTTTGAATAAATATTGAAATTTTATTCTAAAACTTAATAATTTAAAAAATATTTAAATTAGTGTTACACAAAAGTGTGTATCACTAATTTCATTTATGGATTATATAATAGTGTGTTCAATGTTTAACTCTTGATAAGAGTCTTATTGTTTATACTTATTTTTCAGAAGCAAAGATAGAACAATTTTATAACCTATATGGCTACAACAAAAAGTTGAAGTCACTGTCAGCAAGTATTATCTTTTTATAAAGAACATACTACATAAATTTGATGTAACTGAATATCCTAAATGTTGCTGTTCCAAAAGAGAAATGATTGCACGGAAGTAAAATTGATAAAAAACCATGACTTAGATACATATTTTGCCACATCGAAATTAAAAATAACCCACTCCTATCTAAGAGAGCCAAAATATCTATTTTGGCTAATGATTATTCCAGGTATGAAATCACATATTTATAATCATTGTAAAATTTCGTCTATTAGATAACATCCAAGAAACTACACATTTATAAGCTGTCCATTGGCTGATATATTGCGAGTCATTGCTCGGAACGGAACGTTCTAGATGTAAGTATTGTGCTTAGGTTTTAATTATTGTAATTATAATATTATTAAACCAAATTTATTCAGCTAAATCACAGTCATTGTCACGTGATCGTCATGAAAAGATAGTATCCCCAAATATCAATAGATAAAAAGATACGTTTTATTAGTATTTATATGATTTGATCGACATTAACCTCAATTTCATACGTACTCAGTATATATTACACGTTCACGATTAAAAGGAATTTGGTTATTTGCAATTCAATTAATGATATTCAGACAAATCTAACGAATATGTGAATTAAATCGGAAGCAATGATAATGTATTGTAAAAGGAAAAACTCACTTTTCGGCCTGGAGCCCGTCGACGAACTCAAAATTTGAAGATTTTCTCAAGAAGATTGCTTTTTGATTGTTTCTATAGTTTAATCAATGTATTCTTCTACTTCTCACACACACTATGTATATATTTCACTTTTAGTTATAGCACAATTAGTTAATTAGCAATCCGAATTAACGGACATTACGAAATAATGAAAATGACTGTCGCGTAACAAAATTATTTAAAACTGTCGGCCATCTTGTTTTATATTTGAATGCTTTTTTTTCATTGGTCGAAACAACAGAATACATTACCGGTGGTTTGAAAATCAATCGAGCAAATTCAATTTTTATTTTTATTATTATAATTAAATATATTTCCTTTGTTTTCGTGAATTGCTATATACACGTTCAAACAAAGCGATACGATTTACAGAGTAGAAAATCAAACGGAGAATGTTCAATTTAAAAATATGCGCGTTCGGAAGCGACGGTTTAGAACAATTATATATAAGATAATTATATATGCAGGGCCGTAGCGTGGGGTATTTGCCCCTGGGCACAAGATTGAGGGTGGCGCCAAACGAAGTTGGTAATAATCCATATTTCCAGCAAACACCCTCCCCCCTCCCCCCAAATGACGTCCTTACTTCGACATCCACACAGCCGCTGAAGGTACATTTCGAGATATTATCAACTATAAAACTCTAGAAATATACACCACCGGAATAAATAAATTTGTTTTTAATTAATAAACATATGTTGATCCTAATTATATAAAAAAATTAGGAATTATTATCATTAATGAAAAGTAAAAATATTACAATATTTAATAATAAATAATATATCGAATTTTAACAGAAAATTGAGAAATGTGGTTTTAAAAAGATAACGATTACTTTTTTAGAATTGATCTATCTAATAATACATATCTCATTTATGACATAATATAATTTCGTACTAAATGTATCCCAATAAATTCATCCTATCATATGCACTACACAAACAAGATAAATTACAAAATTAAGTCTTAATCACCCTTCCAAAACTGTGGCACGCGCCATGACACGCGACCCACACACGTAGTCAGTGTAGCAGGGCGCCAAAAATGTGCGACAAGTATCATTACAATATCATTATGACAACATTTTATAATCTGTCCATGATCCTGTCACAACTAACTCTTTTCGAGCGCTCTTCAACCTTTGCGTGTTATTATATTCAATCTAATAGTTACTTCAAACTGGCGCTCGTTTATTAATCGGTTCCCGTGGGAAGGTTAATATTATTGAAAAACTTTTTATATCTATGTACTAGAAAAATATTATGTTATTGCTATTATATGTTCGATAAGAAGCGTGTGACTGTGTCTGATATTTTTTATACTATGCTACGGTTTCGATTTATTATAAAATTTGAGAAAAGCTAAAATATCTTGGATTGAAATAAATATTGTTTTTATTGTATTAAAGAAACTGTTAACCAAAATAAGCATGCAAAATATTCATAAAAATAGTTGTGTTTTTGATTTTAATTTTTTTTAAAGTACCACTTAATATTTTTTTTTTAAATATATTATCGAAGAGCATCGCGGGTTTATAAGTAATATTTTAACGACAGATGGGCTATATATTATTCATTGACGCTCGATTGGCCTCAATTTCTCATTTTTTTATATAAAAAAGGTAACAATGCTGCAAGTGTCGATCCCTTGAATACTATATATTGTGCAAAAAATGAATTTTTATACCAAAAAATTCGGTAGCTCCCCCACGCGGTTTCACACATCCTCTATTGTTGGAAAGATTTTAGCAGATAATTGCGGAAAATCCCTGGCTTAGTTCAGAACAAAATACATTGTCTTTATACCGTGTTGGCAAAAAGTTGACACCCCAACGTCGGCGATTAGAGGGGCGGAAATTTTTGTGTCAGGATTACATTTGAGGTTTGCTGGAGCATGATAAGCCAGAGCTATAGGGACATAGTTATTACAATGAGGGTATTCTTTTCATTGACGCAGAGACCCGTTATCAAATTTTAATCTTTAAACAATTTCAGAAACCCTATAAGTAATTATGAGATATCTTAATAAAGCCGAATTTGATTATATACTAAGCCAATAATTAAATCAACTCAAATAGTACAATATACATAAAGGCGTATATTATTAACTACTAATATATTATATGCCAAAGAAACGAACGTTGCGTGAATTTGCTATTCGTAGAGCATATCATGATATATAATATATTTCATATACATTTAAAAAGTTCGTTAACTAATACTTCGACTTACGAGTATTTCGACATTTAAACAATTTTTTAATATTTGAGCAAAAAAAACATGTTGCATAACTTAAAAAAATATTTACTAAATACATGGTAAATAAATGATTATTGACAGTTACATAGTGAAGGGATTACTTATAATCATCACTGCAATTAATTTTTACATGATCCATTAACCACTTTACGCGCGGTCCCGCACGGGTGTGTGATTTTAGAAATGTCCCTTACACGCCTGCGAGCCTGTACTCATGAAAAACAAATGTTTTTTTTATCGCTTACACGTGGTAGTGTTTTAACGGCCCGCTTAAAAGGAGTATTGGACAATAAAACATCAGCGATACATCATAATGTGTGTACAATATGATAATTACAAAGCTCACAATACTCTATAACATGATTCTCTGATACAGTTGCCAAATAATGCAATAATATAAATATTATAATTTTTATTTTCCGCAAAATTCCTACAACGTATGCTGGGATGTGATTCCCTAGAGTCGCGTCGACAAGTGAACCTGAAAAGGCACTTCTTCAAATTACTGATATTCACAATCCGGCTATTTTAGAAGAACCTCGTTTTTGTGTGCCACCTAATTACTAGCGCTTGTGCTCCCAAGTATTGTTTGCAGTACCACAAGCAAGAACAGAAGTAGTCTACAATTTCTGTTTGAACTTCAGTTTGTACTGTAAATATATTTATTTACAGTAGAAAATAAATAACATAGTGCCTTTAAATATATAAAAAATAATATTTGTATAATTTAATCTTCCCTTAAACATAAACCATATTATTCAGAAAGCATGCGTGTAAAAATCTTGATAGGTTATCTGAAATGTAATAACGGTTTTGCGATCTTATCGAGATGCATTAGCAACAATTTGGGAAACTGTACTGATCGACATCTCTGATTCGAGGGGGATAAGTTACAAAAGCACAGGTGCTATAAGCAATTCGGATGAAGAACGACACCAATACGAGATGGATTTATGTTTTTGCTACGATATTCGAATTTTTTGACTGAGATGAATGGTATTAAACCATTTAATAATGCGGGAATTCCATTTAAAATATCCTTTATGTCGGAGCTGGACATCCCCCTCGGGACGTTTTATCCATTCATACCATTTAACAGGCACAAAGGGGCGCAGCTACCCGCCTTTGGCTTTTCGCATGAAATTGGGGTGACAACCCTCGTGGCAGCGGGTGATGTTGGCGAAAAATATAAATACACAACTCCAAACGCTATTGGCAACATTTCAAAGAAAAATATTTTTATAAGGAAGCCGTATGATTGAGTGTTTCTAGTTTTAGCAAAGTGCGACTGGTCAATAGCGTGATTCATTCGTCCTTATTTATAATTTATTAATTTTATAATTGTCTCAAAATGCATCAAAACCTTTACAAACAGAAATAAATAAAATAAATAAAAGACAGTATAGACCTTAAAAATGCTATATTTAGTTACATATAAAAATTCTATATTTAGTTGTATATATACAAGTTGTAATAATAAATTAAAACTAGCAAAAACAAAATTAAAAAAAAACAAAATCAGTGAAAAGGCAAAATAGTAGACACAAAAATATAAAACAGCAAAAACATAGTGTTATTAAAATAATATTTATTTCACTTATAATAAATTCATATAAAACGTCTTATCTTCTTTGGGTAAAAACTGACACATATCTAATAAATCTTTTTTTAAGAGGGTTTATTGAGGGTTTTTCTATACTTATGGAATGTGTATAACTCTCTCCTTTATCACGTTTGACTTTTCGAACAACACATTCCCATTTGTCAATGTTAATTTTGCGTTTTTCCTACGATTTAGCCTTTTTGATAATTGTCTAGAAACAAGCGTTACGTTCGGACATCGTATCGACACTAGCAACGTTCTTCCACGAGGAGCAAGATTATACTTGCAAAACATGACAACCGGAATAATAAAACATAGCCAAAATATTATTGTAATGATATATTATGTTACAAGGATCATTATTCGTCGTTTACAACGTTGTTCCAGCCGTCGTTTCAATTATTATAATTTGTAAGGATATTTACTTAGGTAATATTTATTGAATTATTAGTTTGAATCATCAACATTAAATTTCAAAGTCATATCTTAAATGGTAAACTATTTAATATATTCATTTCAGGAAAATAAAAGCACTGTTTTAAAAATATTTTAATATCGTTATATTTGAATTGGTGTCAAATAATTAAAATTTAAGCTTTTGAGTAATTACAATATTAAGGGTTAAATTTAATATTCTATAAAATATATTTTATCAAACTAATAATCAAAATTGTATATACAAAAATATAAAGTAAAACTATTTATAAATCGACCAAGATATATAAGAAAATATGTGCATAATGCATGTTAATAAATAAAAAATCTTGAACATATTACAATATATATCTATGCATTATTAATGTATTACATATATACAAATACTCAAATTAATTCAACCCGTTGGGCCCCACAGCACCAATAAGTCAGTGCTAACCTTAATATTTCATAAGAAAAGCTAGAAATAATTATTCTTTAAAAAGCAAATAATTTTATTTTTCTACTTTATTAAATAAAATAATATAACATCATATTTTTAATAAAAAAATTGTATTTGGCATGCTCAGATTTTTAAAATATATTTTAATAATAAGAAATACATTTTTTTTTAATTTTCCAGTATATACTAGTATATACTCATACATTAAATAAATAGCTAAGGCCCAAAGGGTTAATTTAATGCACATAAAGCTAACAAAATATATAATCTAATAGTAAGTGAAGATAAAGTAGTCAAAAACTTATTCATATAATATTAAAAAAAGCGTTAGATTGCAACTTTCAATTTTCTCAAATTCCATTTTTAACGTTTAACTGGCTTCAATGCTGGTCTTTTGTAAGGCCCCGAAGCCGATTGTAGCCCCACCCTTTCCTTCACACGTACGGTCTTACAACCTACTATAATGAAATTATTAATAAAAACATAACTTCATACATCCTAAGAAGAAAAAAATTAATACCTTGAACCGTTGCTGCAGGAGTCATCAAGTTACCAAATCTATCTGCTGTCGATCCAAAGCCAGATCTGATGTTCTCTTTGGCGTTGTTAACATGAATTAACGGTTTTTTTAACGGAGCCACTTTATTGATGGGCAATTTAGGCTTTACTGTTATAACTGAATTCAAAAACACATATGTTTTAATAAAATTGTATGATTGATTAAATGTGGTAAATATACACATACCTTTGGCACTCAGTGGCATATTGGTTCTTTCTAACAACACCTTCTTTAACTCTGTCCTCACAAATGGTTTTTTAGCAACAGGTTCTCCTTCTCCTTCCACCTTATTGTTCAACACAAACGTGCTATTTAGTTGAGCTGGATTAATCGTCTTTATGTCACTTCCGTTCATTAATATTGATTCTTTGCCAGAATCTTCGATATACGTCACATTCAAATCATCATCGGAATCATCCAATATCATTGTTTCATTCTTAGCAGCATTCTCAATTACGTGAATACTTGTCGCATCAAAAGGACTTATCACAATGTTTTCTTTGATCATTTCAGGAACTTTGCTAAACTCAAACGGATCCAAGTTTATTAAGTGGTCACAATTGGGAGCGATGTCACTATCGGACGACTTTTCGACATCGTCCTGCCATGTGATGGCTCTGGAATTCTTCGCTTGACGAATCAAAGAGTTGTACTCTTCCTCCATCACGGATGTGAACATCTTTTGACTCTTCAATCTCAAATAGTTTTTTTTCAGCATATTCAATGCATCTTTCACAAACGAGTTGTGTTTTTCGATTTCGTCTTGCTGCAAGTTCGCGATTGCATACAAATGCTCGGCTTTGGCATCGGATATTATAGAATTCTCTTCGAATGTTTGACCATATATAAATGTTTGCAAAGATTCGCTAGCAGATAGAGCTTCTTTTTGCAATGAAGTGAGTTCCTCCTCAGAAATCTTCAATTTCTCAACCAGTGGTTCTAATTCTTCTTCGACCATCCGAGATTGACGAATAAGTGTTTCAGATGCCAACTTTAACCGATTGATGTCCTTGTTGCAAGCCTAAAATTAAGATAACATACTATTTTGAATCTAAATATATGTACATATAAGTTCATTTTGCTTGAATTTTTAATAATAATGTATATAAGTACATGTTTGAACTGAAGTCTAGTGTATACATTTTTTAACTATTTTGTATAAAGACCATCATTCAAGAAAAACTAGTCATAATAAGATTTATAATAAAATCACCTTTGTTAAAATTATTTTAAATATGTTTATACAGATTCTCAGAAAATATTTTATTGATTTAATTGTAAAAACTGTATTTTATGAAAATCAGTAAAACAATAGGTGGACAGTGTAATGGCTAAGCCTTCAGAATAAAAGCTATAAATATATAATATATATTTCATTTAGGTCTAATAAAAAAGTAATGAAACATATTATAGTAACCGAATATTATATGAATATATTACTTCTTCGAGTTGAGCATCAGAAACATCACTGCATAAATTAGCCAGTGCCAATGTCGCCCGATATTTACGAGCAGCACGCGCAGCAAATCCACGTTGCTTCTTCTGCTTGTTCAACACTCGTCTTAACAAAGTAAAATGAGCATCTCCCTTCGCCGTCAACAAATTATGCCATTTTTGGACAACTTTGTCTGTAATAAAAAATATTATATTATTTAAAATCATAATTTATAAGCACAAACATAAACATCAATCAATACCGTTATCACTTCCGACTGAAACGTGAGTAACGACAGTCTCACACACGTTGGCTTTCGCTTTGGCAAGCTCGGCTTCCAATTGTGCCACCCTTTCCGTCAACTCTTCGGCTTGTTTGACGTACTGAGCCACATGATTGTCGCAATTGACAATGTTCTTCTTCATCCTTTGCTGAATCTTGTTCGCTCTGGTTGCATACTTCAAAGTATTATACGTATCTTCATAGGAGGAGCAAGTGGGTCCCACGTTTGCGATCATCACCGTTCTACAATTACCACCGAGACTGTCCTTCAATAAACGTGTCATTTTAGAGTCCCTGTATGGGATAAATTTAGATCCATCAGCCAACTGATTGATGCAATTTCCTAGAGCGAGTAAACTTCGATTGATGTTGGCTCCCTCTTTGAATCTATCCCCTTTGCAGCCAGTAGCGGAAGCTCTTTCGCTTCCGGCTAGATCAATCATCGATAATTTGACAATCTTGGCTTGATTGGTGGCTTTTGTTCTGATTTTGACATACACCTGTTGAGGAAATATAATTTTTTAATACAACAAATAGGTATTTAAATTTTAAGGTAGTCACTAGGTGATTACACAAGGCACACAGGGACCTCAACCTCCTTTAATGATGCGCGTATAGCAAGACAAATCCCAACATCTTATATACTATATTGCATTTGTTTTCTATGTGCTTATGGAATCTGTAGTCCTCTTAAAATAAGACATCCAAATCAGGTGAAGATGAGTGAGAAACGAATAAAACACATTTATTCCGAATTTTGACCAATAGGAGAGCGTAAAAAACAATTATCCCTACTCAGAAGTCAAAAATCCACATCAAAAGCAATAAAATCATGCCGTCACCGTTGCAGTGGGAACGCTTGTTACCAAGCATTCCCATTGCGATGGCGCCGACACGATTTTATTGCTTTTGATGTGAATTTATATTACATACATATGTATGTATGGAATCAAATATGTAATGTAATGTATTTTTTCTAAAGGGAAAGAATGGTTCTTATATCTTTGAGAAGACAATATTTGAAGTTCTGCCACAGGTCTAGAGGGTTTTATCGTTATACACAAATATATTTTCTTTTAACAAGTAAAACAATTCCTCGATATCTGCTTAAGTTTGTGATACAATATTTTTAGCTCGCTCGCTACAAGTTGCCCTCTCAGAATGCTCCTTACCCTTAGGTACACGGAAAACATAGACACGCAACCAGGGCTGTGGAGTCGTTAAAAAAAAACACGACTCCGACTCCGATTTCGATATTTACCAACAACACGACTCCACTCCGACTCCGACTTCGACTCCGACTCAAAAAAGTTTAATTTTATCAGGTATTTTTGGTGTTTCTCTACACGTTTAATATTCATACGCTATACACATTCATTATTATGCAATTAAAAATTCATAAATTTCATAATTTAAAAAATGCTCGGAGTCGCTCATTTTTCACGACTCCGACTCCAACTCCGGCCAAAACACCACGACTCCACGACTCCAACTCCGACTCCACAGCCCTGCACGCAACTACCCAGCCATGCTCGGCGACCCCCGCCTGGAGAAGGGGCTACTCGAGCCGATGAGGACTGCAGCAGCCACCAGCAGAAGAATGCACCGAGAGGTGCCATCGACATAGCTACACCACACGAAAGATCGCACACCCCCCCCCCTCCCAGCTCCCACCCATTCCCCAGTCCTGAACATAACAAGCAGGGCCACCCATGATAAATCATTGTCAACCGTTAGGTACACCCAATTTGGGAATCTATCAGTGGCATAACTACTATACCTTGGGGGCAGGCAGTGCTTGCAGAATCTTGGGATCAGGGGGGGGAGGAAGAATTTATATAATAATAACCCATGACAAAAAAAACTTAAATAGTTTTTCGTCAAGTCTTACATCATACATTTTCTAAAATGCTCGTTCATAATTTTTGTTAATGATTGCAAGTGATTGCAGAACTTAAAAATGTAAATTCGAAGAAGAAGGACATTTAAAACTAAAGTTTACAAAATAGTAAGAGTAACTTTTTCATGCAGGCCAAACTTTTCTAGCTACGATATTTTACTTCCAATTCCAGTCCTTCAAAACGCAATATATAGATAAAAATTTAGATAATCTAGATCAGAGCTCGGCAACCTATGACACGTTTGATGATTTTAAGTGACCCATTTGTGTTCTGAAAATAGCATTTTGTTTATTTTGAATATATGTACATGTGCCGGATTACGTGTTAAGATGTTATGACCAAATCACATATTTGGTTGTTAGGACCAAAAATATTCACTGAACAGAATAATCTTCTTAATAATACATTTTAATTATTTTGACCCGCAGCCAAAAAAGGTTGCCGAGGTCTGATCTAAATATTCAGAAATAGTGTATAATTTTACATTATCTTTGTGACGCAAATATTACACATACTTGAAAGACAGCGTGGCTTCTTGAACTCTCAGAATTAGCATCGGTGGGATGCTGCGTGCGATTTTTATTACCCTTCTCCAGCATATCGAGTAATTCTTGTGCTGTATTAATGCTTTTGCTGTATAATCCTGCAACCTGGACACCATATTTATTATCCTCTCTCAAATGAAGAGGACCCGAAGGTTGCAAAAGATCGTGTACATTCTCATTGTATATCTAAAAAAGAGCGTATTTAAAACATTATTATATTTATATTTACAGGTTATCGAACGTATAAACAAACCTCTAAATAAGAGACGCATATTTCGAACTCTCTATCGTGTCGATGCATTTCGATCATGTTGAACAGCTCTCGCATGGTGAGGTAAGTGATTCCGGGATTTTCAGGGTAGCCGAGCATTGTGTACGTTTTTCCGGCACCGGTAGCCCCGTAGACGAAAACTGAACAATTGTAACCTTCCATCAGAGAGTTGATGACGTCTTTTGTGCTCTCGTTGAAGACGTCTACGTTCGTCGCCGAGACGTCGAAGATGTGATCGAACATGAACTGCATTTCTTTATTGCTCTTTTTTATGTAGCTGGGCGTGGGTTGCATCACGTTATGGTAGAAAAACTGTTCTTCCTCTTCTTTCGGATCAAAAATGAGCATCTTTTTATCGATGGCTTTGACTACGATTCTCTTGTTGGTCTCGCTCTCTCTCTCGTTCGGCGGTCTGACGCGGACGCACACTTTGACGTTGACGGAGGTAGAATCCGTGGAGCCGAAACGCGAGGGTCGCGGCACCAGGGCTCCGCGCGCATGTTTTACACTAGTAACCTTCGGCCGCAGTCGAGAAGGAGAGAACGTCGGCTTGAAAGATTTTTTATACATGGCGACGACTCACTATCCGACAATATTCGATGCCAAAATCAGAGCAAAACGAAAACAAACCGGTGACGGCGGAAGATGCGATCAACGGTTAAATCGATGTTCGAATTTAAACGGAAAGGTCTCAGTGTTGCCTGCACGACGACGCCTGCATGACGCGCGACCAAGCCCCGCATTTCTTCACCATGAAATACAACAATAAAATTATTTTTAACTAATAGTAATATATTCACTGAAGCTAATCTGATGTGACAAGCTTCAGGAAATAAAAAACATTTTTTTTATTCAATTATCTCAAATACTCAAAAAGTGAAAATTCTGTCTTCATTTTTTTGACAAGTATTGTTCTTTGAGGTTCAATTGTTATGCCATTCAATTTTTAGCCAAACGACCTCCAAATCTTGTCTTCAAAGGATAAAAGAGAATGAATTTTTTTCCGGCTATTGTTCACCTAGCAAAAATTTGTTAAACAATGTTAAACTTCATAACATTTTCTCTAAATGTTATATGAAAAAACTATTCTTATTAAATATTAGTGTAATCCCTTTTAAATCAATATAAATTATTATCAAAATATTGAAGTTTTTAATATAAATTAAAACATTTAACTATTTTTAAATAAATATTTAGGAAAATAAAAATAATATTTTTATTCAAATTTTGACGATAAACTTAAGTTTTTCGTGACTACCAGTCGAGGGTGAAACAATAAAGTTATAACTATAATAGTATGGTGAGGTGCAAAAAAATCCTTTAATATTTTGTAATGTCGATAAGTTTGAAAAAAATTGTTTCGGTTGTACTTCACCATGGCTCTGCGAAGTTCGCCAGGTCAGGTCGGAGGAGGGCCGGATATCGGATGATTCTCAGGGTCGACTAATTATTTGGGTTAATTAATATCTGGAGCCAACCAGCGAAGAACTGCTTACTACGACCAATAGGCTAATCATAAATCTATTCTATCGGGTATTTCAATGTAATATTTTCTTTTCTAAATTTTTAAATAAATAGTGATTGATTATTGGTTTTTGTTTTATTGTATTTGATCTAAATAAGCGTCAAATGGCAGGTTCTATTTTCTCGAAACGCAGATGTTATTTTTCACCTACCAAGAAAATAACGGGGGTCCCTGCATAGTCTGCACTAAAAAGCATCTGCGTTCCGAATAATATAATCCACGATTCTTCTACTTTTGTTAATTACAAATATTTTTTCATGGAAATGCTTACTATGTAATAAATTTTTCGTTTAATAATATATGTTTAATCATTTCCAGGGAATATGAAGTAACGGTTTTATGGAAGATCGATCATACACAAGTCTCATACGTTTTAGATAATTTCAATATTCAGTCCGCCACATATTTGCGTGCGGAGATTGATTTCGCCTGTTAATTGTTTAATTTGTCCGATATTAACTGTGACAATAATATTTATAATAATAAACTTGATGTAATTTTAACGAACATGTATGCTATTTGCGATGACGTCGCAAGAAGTAATTATGTCCTCGTTAAATAGGATGATATTATCCAGCGCTCGCAATTAGCATTAGGTCCAAACAGCTAAATTCACGTCAATTTATGAATGAAAAAGTATGCATGTAAAAATTGATGTATTTTTGATGAATGTTTTTCCAGAAGTTATCCAACGACTAACAGAATTTATCCAATATGGTTCTCGAAAGAGGTAATTGCAGTTCTTAAAAAGAAGCATGGCATACATAAAATCTAGAAACTAACACGTAATTCTCTTATCTACGAAGAATTTCGTACTCTAACATCGCGTGCAAAGTATAATCAGAATTATATTACGGACTGAGGAAAATCGTTAATTTTAGATCATTGCGCACTCTTTGTGATGTTCTAATCCGCAGCATACTAGAAACTAGCTATATTATTTGGCTTTCAGGCGTAATGAATTGCAGCTGAAAAAAGCACAGCGTAAATTTCTTCAATATTAATAATTGAAGAAAACCAGGTATTATCCGTTCTTGTTTCCTAGTGCTTTTATTTTGGGAGCGCTGGAATACATTTCTTTGTCAACTCGCAGTGTTTATATAATTATACATTTCCAGAAACTGCTCAAGGGGATCGTAGACAACCTATCAACCTGTCAGATATCGCTTCCCGCCGCAACAGACCGCTTTCTGTGTGGCCGAGTCTTAATCCTTGGCGAGAGACTGAATGTTGCCAGTTCTTAAAAACACTAACTTCCCAAGTTGAGCGGTGGTGTGGCAGCACTGGGAACTGTCAAAACGCCGCCACAGATAAATAAATACTCTGCATGGTCAATCATTTCCAATGCTCATTTTTTACGATTTTATATTTTTAACCGAGAGCTCTCTAAAAGGATAAAAGAAATATGATAATCCGTCCGTACAAATATATATGCTCGTTTTAATCAGTTTGGCGTTACAAATGACCGCCATAAATTCTTTACACAATATAATTTCATTGGATCGCAGTTTTCTCCTTGGAACGCCGTGTTAATGTTATGTAGTTTGTTAATGCTTTATATCGGCAACTTTTGGTATAGAACTGATGCTGAGTTGCAATTATTTTATTCCGAGCCATATTTTATAGTAGCAAATAAATCTGCTTTATCATAGCACTATACTTACTTTTCAATGCATTGGTTTAATATAATTTACCATGTATTTTTTGATTATTTTTTACTAAGACATTTTTTATGAACCCGTATTGTAGCAAAAGATTTATATATTATTTTGATAGAAATATTTTTTTAGTAATTATGAAAATCGTATAAAATAAATTATTAAAATTAACTAAAAATATACAGAAGAGTGTTGGTAAAGCCAGCTGTTGATTTATTTAAAATATCCATCGCTGATTTCAAAACGGGTAAAAGTTATACTTAAATAAAACATTAGTATGTACAAAATATAACATAATAAAATAATAAACTCCATTTGTAAAACTTGATTTAATTTATTCGAGCAGCAAGAACAATCTAAACGTTTCGTTTAAATAAAATATCATATGTATTTATAATTACAGCATACACTTAATGAATATAACGTTGAATCTAATTTTAGAATGTTTATATTTGTCTACAGTTTTTATTAAAATCTTTTCTACCGACTAATATGTAGATATATAATTTTTTCGTGCAAATAGTACCTTATAAAATGTAAGCGTTTCGCCATATAAGTATTACATATATAATTTTAATAAATTGTGCTCTATAGTAAGCATTTTAAAATGATTATAAAAATCTAAAATATATAAAATCTAGACAGTTTACTATATAAAATAGTAACAGTCTAGAAATATGTTGACATACAATAATTGTACTTGTAGTTTTTATCAAGAACACATTCATATATTTTGGTCTGCTTAAATTTTCATTACATAGAAAGACATTCTTTGCATAATGCTATAATTAATTACAAAAAAAATGTTCAACATATATTATATTATACTATTTGTAAACTATATACTAATACATAAATTTAATGTAACAACAGAAATTAAATACGCAATGTGATTGATTTTTTCTCATACTGTTTTTATTTAATATTTACCATTTAAAGCCCTCTTCTCCTTTCTAGACTATAGCATTCTATAATATTTTTTAATATGTGATAATTATGTTTAAATTTTTATTTTATGATATTTGAACATTCTACACAAGCATTTCATTATTTTTCTAACAATCTCCATTTATTTTAACCTTATGCAACGAATGCATCTTATCACATATTCTCTCTTTCGTATAATATATTTTTAAACTTTTATTAGTTTAATATTTTGAAGTTTCGGTAAATTTCTTGCAATAATCCAACAAAATATATCGAAAACAAAAATGTACATTTGAAAAGACAAAAATTCTAAATACTTGAAATCATTTTTATCAAAATATGAGCAAAGAATGTTGGCACAGAAAGGTAAGGGAATGTATATATATATATAAAATTGAAATGCATAAATGCACTCACATATGAAAATAGTTAGAAATCCAGTCAAGTTTCAAAAATTACATATTAATATTTTATTTTTAGTATTTTAATAATGAACAGTTTCATTAATATATATATAAATATTATTAATTGTTTTATATCAATAGGTTACATTTAATTTAGGGTTTTCATGAATTAGCCAACATACATAATGTAAACTAGCATCACCAAAAATATACATATTATCATGGAATCAAGAATTCAACGTGATCTATGAATAGTATCTAAAATGTATTTTTTTATAAACATCTGTAATGGTATTACTATTTTTAACATAACATACATATATATATATTTATATATATCTTTGCTAATATTTAAACACAACTAAATTTTTAATAGCTTGAGTAACACAATTAAACATGAAAAGTCCAAATATGAAGAAATATTTCACCAAATTTTCGATAAATGTGTTGTCTTCATGAAATATTTATCTCTTTTAATTGTTATTCAACCATACTTAAGGAGTTTTAGACACATTATTGGTCTCATCCTCAGGAATGGCGTCGGCGTGTCCCTAGGCTTTCCTAGCCGGGTCGGCCGGAGTGAGGGACAGACGGCGAATGTTGGGCTTGTCGTACTCTTCCATGCTCATCGCTCGCGACATGCGTCTTTCAACTCCAGGCAATGACAACGATGTCAACAAACCGAGTCCTTGGACAAACAGCAGCAAGCTTTGAGAAACCTTTGCCGGCTGAAAAAAATTTTTTTAGGATATAATGCATATACTTAAAGAACGAATATATGTTATAAACAAACTTACAGTATCTGTGAATACATCTCCAGCTCTTTCAATCTTCAGCAATGTCACCTTATTTTTATCGAGATCGCGATATAACTTTTCAACGACTCCTGCATACGGCGATAGTGCACCAGTCACCAAAAGAGTATCGGTTTGACTGCCCTTTAGGACCAAATCTTTACGGCTGAAATATTAGATGAATATATAATAAATAATGCTCAAACGTTTTTAAATCATTACTGATTAACGTACTCAAGGAATGCGCGGACGTATAATTTCAAATTGTGGCTATTCAACGTGCCACGTAGACGGGAAACAAACTCCTGCAACACTCTTTCTTTATCCGTATCAGTTTCTTGAATGATATGCTAAAAAATATAATTTGTTTATATACTTGTTCCAATATTGTATTAGTAGTCGTAGATGGTAACAAATCTCATACTCCAACCATAATGACCTGTGAGTAGTCAATTCACTATGATGATTCATAGCATTCAGTCAAGTTATGTGTAGAAAGAAATGGTAAAGTATTATAAAAAGTATTTAATTCGCTCAAAATACTTTAAACTGGAAATCTGATTGGATAAGACCAAAATATACGTTGAAATGGTTTAGTAACAGTGATACATACAAGTCCAGACCAGAAAATGGAAGAAAACGATTGATAACAGCTCGGGAAGATTGGGTTATTACTGAAATGTAAAGTTAGCTGGTAAAATGTCAAGAGAGTGTGATTTAAATATTACAATGCTCTATATGTTCATTCGCAAAAAATTAAAAAAGGAAAGCTGAAATAGACTGGACACTAGATTGGGCGAAAGTCATTTGGTTTGTATAGTTTAATTATTAGTCTTACTATTATTTTTGGGATCCCGTTGCTGTGAATGTGTGTCGAAAATTTAGAGAAAAATATCTCAACCATTGCTTCATACATACAGTCAAATCTGGTAGTAGAAACGTTATAGTGTAAAGTTGCAATGCAGAAGCAGTGGTAGGAATCATATTCATGTGAGAAAGTCGCAAGATTTGCAATATCGCCTAATATTTTCCAAATATAATTTCTGCGACCATTAGATCTAAACAAGACACGCTCCTCACCATACTTGGCAAACAGAATAGGCTAGTTAGCTTCAAATGGATTGACGGTTTTATCGCAATGTCTTGTTAAAAGCATAAAAAACTAATTGCTATAATTATTTAAAACCTGCTAAGAACAAGCTGCTTATTGCCAGCACTATACAAGCTCACTTAAATAAAGTACTGCTGATACAGATACAAAGAACAGTCGGTGCCTATACAAAGTCGAACGGTCGGTGGAATGTGCTTAGGAGGTACCTGGACACTAGACCCAAGATTAGAGCCTTGATAAATTTGCAGCTGTTTAAGCTATAACCCTTAATAGACAATTTCTCTGAAGTATCACATAAGCTAGCAATCGAGTAAGAAGAGCGAAGCACCTTTCCAGCTCTAAAAGAATATATAAGCTCGACATACCGTGTACTACTAATTCTAGAACTTAACTTAATCTTAACACTTCTACCATTTCGTTTCCAGTTTGAAACACACCAAGCGAAGCTAAGTCGAGTATCGATTAGGACTACCCTTAAGAAAACTGAGGAAGTAGTAATTGCACAAAAATTGTATGTTAATATTAAAACTGACGAAATTAATAGTTCTGTATCTATAAAATTAAATGCATGACCACTAGGTTGAAGATGTAGTGAAGAAATTTGATATCATCTATACATACAATGAAGATCCTCGTGTGTTTTTGTTTCAACTTACATATCCGAATTTATGATACAGCAAAAACTCTTCTTCCGACTGAGTCACCTCGCCTCCCTTCCACTTATGGAATTTGTTCCTCATAACGTCCATAACCGAGGCAGCTGAACCAGTGACGTTGATGAGAATGAGTCCTAGAATGCGTTTAGGATGTGCCAGCCCGCAACGAGCCAGTACATTAGCACCGGCACCTTCACCGATGCCGATAGCATATTTTACGTGCAGAAAATCAAGCACGGTCACCAAGTCTTCACCCAAAGCTTGCAAAGAAGGAAACTGATAACTAAAAACAACAGATAAAACACATATCATATGGATGAAATCTATGAATGTGATGTATATGTATAAAACTTACGAATCCGGTAGATCTGGAGCATTATCTTCATGACCCGGAACGTCAATGTGTATGAAACATGAACGGTCACGGATCTCCAACATGCACGGACTGTTGACAAACTCGTGGAAGGACGTATCTAATTAAATAATTATTCAAATTAATACTTTGAACTAATTAACTATATAGATTGAATGTTTTACTTACGGTTACATCCCAAATCATGAACGGTTATAAACACGCAACGTTTGTCTTGTTGACTCAAGTCACCCTAGAAAATATTAATGAATATTAATATATACAATTATATAAGCATATAGATACTAGTGAAAATGAGATTGAGCAAATAAAAGTATATAAAATAATATTACTTTTGAAATTAATTTGATTTGGAATTGTAAAATGAATTCCAGACAATGCTCATGTTTTATATTGTATCCACTCTCTTCAATGAAATTCTTTTGTACATAAGTAGGCACCAAAACAAACAATGGTTAGTCTTTGTTTGTATCCATTTTTATATTTCTATTGAGCTCAACAAAGGCTCTTGGCATATTCCACTTTAACGACAATATGCAGATGAATAAATGTTTGATGTTGATTATAATTACAAAATTAGCTTACACGTTATTTTATACAATTCTATATGGCTTCTATCTATGGCTTCATGATATGTCTAAGTGAGCGTTAAATAAAGAGGTTAAAACCCTTTGTTGAATCAAGTATTAAAAAGCATAGTGATGTTTGCAATGTTGATGATGTGATGTTTTTAATGACAATGATGTAATGATTGCTATTCATACAAAAACTCACCGCAACTTTACTGTGCCCAGGTATTTGTCCCTGCGTTTGCATTGTAAAAATCAGAGGACGGTTAGGTGTGATTAAAATTATATGTAACATTATCTTTAATGCATTCTCTTGAAACTAAATTATTTAGACGCAACTAGAGATAAATTCTCAAGAAACCGCACCGACCTTTGAATTATTGATGGAATACTAGGCATACAACAAAGTTTGTCGATTTCGCTCGACTTTACTACCGAACGTAACATGATATTTATTATGGGCTAGGTTTATATTTAAAGGATCGATTCACGAAAAAAATGTTGGAGCTTTTATATTTTATATATTTTATTTACTTATTATTGACACTAAATTTCTTAATAATAGAAGTTAGTCATAATCGAGTTATTAATCAAAGCAATGTACGATATAGTATAAATTATTTGAGCTACCGGTAATGACCCTCTTAATAAATCATAATTTAATTTACTAAAAATATTTTTATTAAAACAGATTATGATTAATCAGATTTATTATTTATTATATTACACAAATTTTGAGAAAAGCGATTTCCAATTTAAAACAATACCTTTCTTTATATAGTATTGTCTTATAGTCATTATATTATTGTATGAGATGTTTTTAGGTTCGATCAGCAAATCGATAGAAAATAAAATTTTACAATAATTTGAGATAATAGAATAATTTTATTATTAATAACTACTAAACAATAAATTAGTATAAATAAATAATGAATTTATTTTTAAATCATACCAACTATTTTCTTACAATTTTTTTGATCTGATTCTTGACATACATCTATAATTTAAAATCAAAACAATGTAGTCGAATGGAGTAGAATTAAATATAACAGATAATAATAGTTTTCGTACTAAAATTTCCGTCGACGTAAGGTGAGTCTGTAAGATGTCGTGTAGGAGTGCGTGCATATGACCTTTTACAAACTTTATTACACAACTAGATATAAACATAGGTAAATGATCCTCGACATTTTAATACTTATTTCTAGTTAATCATGTTTGTTCCACCTATATATTATTTGCCAAAAGTATTTAAAGATAATGTACGCTCATAAATTATTCCGTTGTATGTGTTTTTCTTGCGTGTATCTTATAACATTATTTTACTTATAACTTTAAAATGAAAGTACTTATTTTAAGGATAAAATTAATTCAATATAAACATAAATATTTACTTTATAACTTCATGAAATTTTGTAAAGATTTATTTTTAATTCAATGTGTTAAGATGATTCTTAAGTCACAATAATAATACAACACGCAAGAAAAGCTTTCGTGTAGCGAGTTCTTAGACGAATTAATAAAGTGTTTTGTACTCGCGTTACCTTTCACGTTAACTTCCAGTTAAACAAGCCTAACATTCAATTAAAACGTAATCACATTTAAAATCTCGGCAAAGCCATACAAAACAGGAAGAGTTTCGCTACTTGCGTTCGCTCTGCCGTGAAAATTGTACATAACACAATATGATATTACAGGCAAACAAAGTTAATCCGAAGCTTGGCCACTTTCGAAGAGCTTTCCAAGGCCGATTCGAACATGAAGTAAATTCGCGGTTTTTGCTGGATTAGTTTGCAAACTTAAACGTACATACTCATTATCGCCAAATACGCAAACGCCAACGCTTACTATTTATTAGTGTACTACACTAGTTCGTCGGTACAACCAGTAAACTATTATATATAAAAAATACTGTAAATCAATTAAAAATGTAACCTTTAACCCTATGGTTGCTGACATTCAATACACCGGTTTTTGCTATTTTTGTATTCTTCATTATAAATTAATCAGATACATTTTAAATTGGCTATAGGTTATTTTCTTTAGGTGTAAATAACATTTTTTCCGAACATATATTTAGATAGTATTCCTAAAATCCATGGCAACTAAATGATTAAAAGATCATGTGTGCAGACCTTCGATTACTTAGAGGCAACCGTGACTTTAAAAAATTTGGTAGTCTTTTGCGTTTTACACATACATATTAAAGCTTGTTGCGAAAGTGTTATGACATATACTTAACCTGTTGAAATTCCGAAAAAATTGGTAAAGTATAAATGTGATATCTAGAATAAAAATCATACAGTCTATATTTTGTAATTTATTTTCCTGTGTAGGATCACGTGGTCAGTCATTACTTTATGAAGTTTTGTTCTTTCCATGCAGCCACTGGTTGTTTTCTATATATATTTTTATTAAAACAAAGCAAGTCTATCAAAGTTATTTTCATTCCTAGACAAGTGCATAAGTTCACAGAAAATTAAAAAAATGTTCAAACCTTAAAAAGTACAAAAATGTAAAAGCCATATTTCATGATGCCATGAACTAGAGTATAAAACACGAATCGGGAATAAATTGCTATAGTGACACGCGCTCCGTACAACAAAGCCGAGCATCTTTAAGTATTTATGATTAAAACATTTCTACATAATCTTTACAATACTTATGTAAATTCACTTTCTATAAAAAAGTATTTATGTAAAAAAATGTATGATATACACTAGAAGCGACGATTACCATAGCTAACATACTGACAGCAGCCACTTAAGTAACTCGAAAAAAAGCGAACAAGTTGCATAGCTCCCGAATAGAAAGTTCATGACAAACATTATTGAACGCTTTTTGAAAGTCAGTGTAGACTACATAGAACTAAATTTTAGAATCAATGGAGTTTGTTACTGCCTTCGAAAGACTTAGAGGTTAGTGGCCGTGGAAAGACGTGAACGAAATCCGTGTTGTTACATGTTTACGGACAGTGATTATATATACATTTAAACAACTTGGCAGGCGCTACAGAAACGGTGACTGGTCTATTCGATGCACGATTTATCACCATTTTTGTGGATCGAAGTGTGATTTTCGTACATCTCCACTTAATATCCATTAAAACATATTAGATAAAAAAATATTTATTTTTAGATAATTTCAAATGTATTTTTATTTATTCAAATAAGGATCACAGAATAACAATTAGATAAATTGAGAGTGAAGTGGAAATTTCGTTCGGTTCAGTGCAATTAATTTTAAGTGACAATCTTGGCACGTGGCGAAATTCTCATTCAAATCAGATTAAAAACAACAACAAATTCAAGGTCTGAGAGTACCCTTAAATATTAGACTTTTGACTCTTTTCCAGATCAAAAATCCTACATTTTAGAATACAGGCGAAATCAAGATCAATGCCCGACGATGTTCCTAAAAATTGGTTTTCAATATGTTTTTTAATTAATATATAGGTATTTCTTTTGTTCACTGATTAATATACATTTAAACAAAAGTATTGACGTTGGCATTTGCGATAATGAGTATATTGATAAATAAACATCGACATTTACCTGAACGTGTACGTGAATGTCTCCGCTGCGATCAGTGCTGACGACATATTTCTGTAACAATAAAAGCGAATTAAAAATATCTGCCATATTTTTATGACGCACTACGTAAAATATATCAAATTTCCAATTAGAGACGACATACATACATATATAAAAAAATAACGGACTAACGTGTAATATGAAACATTTAATGAAGAACGGACGTATGTAAAAAATATACTGTGCTTTTAGACGCATAAACATTTGACCAGCTTAATATATATTATACTTATGTTGATATATACTTATAATTTTATTTTTGTTTACGTGGCGGCCACGTTTTAATGGCGCGGCAAGATAAGGGATGACTCATCAATGGTAATGATAAGAAATGACCGTTGGGGCTCCACCATTGCTCAGTCAAGCCGATCCCAGACAGCTACAACTATATAGGAGAGACTGGAACCAGCATAGCTACGCCTACAAGAACTTTGCAATGGAATGTGACATCTGTTGCATTCATTGTATTCTTAGAATCCATTAGATTCCTGTCGATTAAGCGGCTTTAATTCTAAATTCACCTTGTTTTTGTCATGCCGATAAATATACAGAAATTGAGTTTACTTATTTTTAATTGTTATAACATAATCAAATAAAAAAAAATAACAATTTATTTATTTAATATAATAATATTTACAGGTGCAATTAATATACAATTAAATTTAAGTGTCTAGTATAAACTATTTCCTCAATTATGTAAATGTATAATTTGTTATAAATACGTTTTTGAGTATACTATCTATGTTTAGGCAGAGGAAAAATTAGCAAAAACCTCCTATTGAAAACCTAATCAAATAACAAAGCATTACACTCCTTTTGTTTACATTAATGGGTCGTCTAACGCGGTCGTATTTTTAACATTATGCATCATTAAAACAAGTCGTTATAAATACAGTCTTGTATTCAAGTATCTAAAAAACATATATTTTACTGTCGGACAAAAGGCACATAGCCAAAAGTAAAAGGAACAAGTCGTATTTTTACAGCAAAGGTGAGTGCTGAAAGCTCCAAAATCATAAAGGATTTGAAGGTGATTCCATCGCTTTGCTCATTCATTTATTGGTTTAACGCCTAAGTAGTAATTAGCCTTAGAGCCCTAGACGAAATCCAATCTCTCGGAAAGCGCCTAGGGTGCTTGCGCTGCTTGTTTATTTTAATCCTTTGAAGGCAAATGTCAAAAGCCGCAACGTAATAAATTTATTGAACCATTGATTAATATTCTATTGACAAACCGCAAATTAAAATTCAATCTGGAAGCAAATAATTTCGTATGTATTCAATTTAACTCAGAGATTGCAGCGTGATATACATAGTATTAAAGCAGTATGATTATGTATTCATACAGCTCCAAATTACAGGTGACACGGTAATATAGTGCAGCAAAAAATATTTTAGATTCAGCTTTGACAATTCACTTTAAAAAACACATTTCTTTCAAGGCTAAAAATTACCTAACATATTCATTAGTCAGTCGCATTCTATTCAGAAATCACAGTTAGTGGAGCGCTATCTCATGCGACAATATATATAGTCGCATTCGTCGGTCTTGAACCAATTTGTCCAGTGACGCGAACACCATGACCTTCATCGACGGCAGTAAACTGTGCAAATTGGTATAGTGACATTTGATTGATGTTGAGCGTGAAAGCACTCGGTCCCAAGACACCGGGGGTTTCTGGGGTTTCGCGGCCTGCCGAGCGGAAAATCCGACCCTACGGGACCCGTTACCCGATTTTCGGCAGCGTATAACGTCTTCATGTTGTATATTCAATTATTGTATATATCTAGCCCGGAACTGCCAGACGTATATTATTTTAAACCGCTGAATAAGTAATTAATTGTTTAATGTAATTTAATGCGCGTTACGGAGATAGCCACTTGGCTTATAGTCTATATAAGGTAAACCAAAAATATATGTTTGAATGCAGATATCTCATAAACTATTTAGGGTATAAAAAAATAAGTTTTAGAGTTAGATAAAATTTTCAATGATGTCTTTATGAAATATATATACAATAATTAAAGCTGCAGAAAAATATCTTAACCTTTATAATTATGTATTTAGATCAGATTAAAAAAAAATAAAAAACGAATACTTCATATTTACAAAGCAATATTTTAATATAAAAAATAATGCATAAGGACGACGACAGAATAATAAGCAGCTATTTTATTGGATGAACGCGAGTAAAGATAAATTATGCGACCTTTTTCGGAAATATTGCGATGAAATTAAATTAGGATATATCGGAACTTTTAGCGTCTTCTTATTTTTTGCTTATTTTAGCATTATAACTGTATAAAAAATAAGTAGATCTACAACCAAACATATATTTACTAGTAATATGTCTTGAGAGTAAACCTAATCTAGCATACAGCGTAGTTTTAATAATATTAAAAGTACACAGTTTTTGAAACACTGGTAAATGCCACTGACAAAACAATGACTGATAAATAGTCGTAAGGGAATACGTTACCATGAATAAAAACTGTGTCTTCCATTTCCTGTCAACGATTACTTAATTAATTAATTTTACCATGCTATTAACACCTTATATGTTAACAGAAAAGTAGATTTTCAAATGTGCATTTAGATACATACATACAAACACGTAAAATCAAACAAATATTAATATCATATTTTTTATGTGTTGAGGGTGACACTATCACGCTGCATATAAACCAATAATATGGTTTAAATGAGTTTTTATGATATTAAAATATGTTTACAATACCACATTTCATAATCAGAAAGTAAAGTTTACGTAAAGTTATCTTTATTAACGCGAAGAATATGAAATAAATTATTGATTACAGAATGAATAAAGGATAACAAGACTAATTGAATTTTTGTCGGGGTAAGAAATAAAGAGCTATGACTATCGGCGCAGATGTTCAATAATCGTTACAAAGCTGTTTTCCCTAAAACCGATGGACTGTTTTAAACAATATCACCGAGAATCAGTCATTCTAGATCAAAAGGATATCCACATTGCCAAATGTATATAATTATAAATCTTCCAGAGATTGAATAGTTATTTATTATACATTAATAAAGAGTCTGGTTCCGTCCCGAATAATCTGAATCAGTCAAAGGTACAAGGACTGGAAAGGACGTTTGACTTTCTCTTTTTCCACAGCAATTAAGTCAAAATTACCACTTCGCTTTCGACTTGGAATAACGATAATATAGTCTACACACTAAGTGGAGCTATGCTGAATCGAGCAAGACGATCCTTAGAAACCCGAAAAAATCAGTCGCTTTTAATCAGCAGTTTGATATAATACGCTAGTCACTCGATATTTGATACGACTATATATATAATTATTAAAAATTAAAATCCAAGTTTATTATATTATTAGTTATTAGCATTATTAAAAATATTAGGTATCCTCTCCAAGATTAAAAATAAATATAGTATAATATATAAAAAAATACAATATCTAACCATTCTTATTTTAAAAAAATCTTGCAAGGTATTCTGTGTTACGATTGCCTAAAATCGCATCAACGTGTATGCATAAGAAAGCACTTCTTTAGATCTCTCCTAAATATTTCCTATAGCCTTGAATTAACTCTGTTTTTGTTTGTCAAATATAGTAATGAATGTACATAAAAATTCACACTTATATAAAATATATTTATATTATTAGTGCAAATATTACATTACAAAAACATTTATTGCCAATGAATATTATTGGTAATAATATTTGCAAAAAAAATAAGGAAGTTAATCGTAGTTTTTTAATAAATATGTATTTTTGAAAATAATATTAGATCTAATAAAGCTAGTGCATTAACGGACAAATCAATTCTTAGCAAAACTTTATTTCAGCAACAGCTTTGAAAATTCACATATGATCGTCGCGTTGAAATCAGTTGTACAAGAATCATGAAACTAATATATTTGCTTCCCTAAGAGACTAGGCGGACGGTACCATAAAAAATGGTTTGTCAAATTAGTTCACAGACTCAGAAGGTATAAAACACTATAGCCAAAATATAACCATCCAGATCACAAGAAAGAAGAAGACGTTGATCTCCTCCCTTTCCCTCAGTGCTGGAATTCCATTCAGAAGTAAAAATATATTATCGTTTGAAGTTTTTCTATTATATTTAAAAACCCTAAGCAATAACCATTATTGATACAGCATTATTACACATTGTTAAAAGTACTGTCGTAAATTAGAATAAATATATTTTTAAAGAGATTTCTCAGAAGCTATTTAAGTTCGAGATACGATAGTATTTTATTTCAATGAATACATAATCTGACCATTCATATAACAAAAAACGATTAATTTTCCAAGAATACTTTTATTGTTGCTCATTTTATTATGAGTCATACATACTGTATACTTAAAAATAATATATAGATCGTGGAAAATTTATTATACAAATTTATTAAATTCGACATGATGAATCTATTTTACTGCGAAACATACCTCACATAAAACACGTTGATAATAAAACAAAGAAAAATGTATAACACCTCGGGTGCGTTACGCAATACGCCTTTGACGCAAAAAGCCCGAGATCTGAGAGGAAAATATACGATCGAGAAGAAAATCTCCGATATCTCGAGTATTCGCCGGCAAAGTAGAAGAAAAATACACGCTGCTCACGTATCATTATTATCATATGTATAGATCTAGCTATATTATCCACTTATGCACTGGCACATCTGAAACAGAACACCAAAACTCTCCAGCCGATATCTGTGACCTTTATCCATGACCCGACATTAGGACCTATTGGCATTTTATTTTATCGCGGAAAGCTCCAATTTAGGCGGATGTGTTTGATTTTATATTAGCGAAAAGGAAATTAGAGAAAGTTACAATAAACAAAAAACATTTTCTTGGCAGAGAAATTTTCTCGTTACACCCCATGTCACTTTAAAAGTGTTTATATATAACTAAATAAATTATGTTTTCATAATATATTTCTCTCCCACTGACCTGATTCACGTAATAACACAACACAAAAGCTTTTATTTATATATTATCTTGCAATTGAGAAAATATCTTATATTTCTTTTATTCAGTAATTTCAACAAAATATTTATTTATATCTTTTAATCTGAAAGCCAAAAACGAAAAATGTAATTCATTATTAAAATAGTGCAATCCTTAAATACAAATTATCTACCTTATAATTAGTATCATCAATACAAGTTATAAAATGTGATCTAAAGTCACTTCTATAATGAACACTTGCTCAGTGTTTTTATATCGAAATGAAATATGGTTATGTGCGATTGCAATTGATAAAGGAATGTCAAGTATGCGATGACAACCCGTTGATACATAATCACGGCCACTTAAAAAATATGTTGTGTCTATATAAGCTCTGAAAGCGCCGCTTCCCCTTTTTTATACTACAATATACTAACAATTAATAGGCTAAATTACGTTTGAAAACTTTTTCGATTTCATTCTGTCAGCTATCAGGAACAGAAGTGTAGTGAGTGTGAGCTAATCCTCAACGCAGAGCCGGTTGGAGATTTTGAGGGGGCTAATTGTTTTTTTTCAAATCAAGTACCGTCACGTATTGTATTGTAAAAAAATAATTAACAATTACTTGATACTTTCAGAATATTATGGACGAGCTCAACTTGGTGATATATTAATTTTAATTAATAATACCATATATACAATATTTAAGCCTCGAATAATATCACATTAAAATATTTTTAGAATATAACTTTAAAGAGGTAAAAAATATTAAATAAAATTCAAGAATTCCGAATAAATTGAAAAAATTATAAAAATTAAAAAAAACTCATTACAAAATATGTTTCATACTCAAACCTGCCGAGAGGGTTCAAATTCCCGAGGTCCGTTCTCATTAAGGGGCCCAAATATGGATATCATAGCAAGAATATATTTATAAAAAAAGTAAAAACCGACTTCAAATAATGAATCTGTTGTTTGAAATGTACCTATATTTTGACGTTTTTCAGGTATAAGTTTCTTTAGACCTTTTTGATACATATTATACGAGAAATAAAAGGAGCGGAACATTGCCTTCAAAAGCACCCATTATCTAGGTAGTACTTTGATAATAAACATTTGTATTCAAGAGGACAGTTTGTAGTTTTTTGACGCGGCTCCAATTGTATTACAATTTCTTTGCAGATTATTGTTGACTTTATTGTTTTTGGAACGTTAGACATGCGAGAAAATATTCAACGAATGTAAATTAGTGGCAGTAAATTTTGGTATTCGATCTGAATTTTCAGATTGAATACCAAAATAAGGAAGAAGCAAAGAAATAACGGAAAATCAACAACAGAACCAGCTGAATAATATAAATTTACTGTTTTTGTAAATTGTATTATCAGTAGATTTAATGCGGCAAAATAAATAAATAATACAATAAGTACCATGTGCTTATTCTTAAGATAAAATCTAGAAAAATCAATCTCGAATCTATCCCGCAAGTATTTTTTAAAATGTAATTTCAGTAAAATCATATCAGGATACATTTCCACCAGTAGATATATATTTTTACCAGTGAAAATATAAATTATCTGTCAAGTGCTAATAAAATCATATAACTTTAACTTTTCTATATGTATTAATATATACTAAATTTACATACTTATCATTATTGATTTACATCCGATGTATAAATGTAGCAGCGAATTATTTTTTGGTAAAGTTATATTTTTACTAGCGAAAATATAATTTAACTCATATGCTGCTCTAAAATGTTTATGTAACTCAATTTGACAGTTGCGAAACGTTCATTTGCTGTTCAAACCCAAGCCTAACCTAATGAAAATTCTAAAATTAATTATAGTTTTCGAACACAAACTAAGCTAGATCATCTTTCAGTGGAAAATAAGCGGACCATAACAAAAATTGGTTCATATGACATTTACATTAGAAAAGGTTTAGTTATTTTTCCATTTGTATATTTGTATAGAAAATTGGATGAATTCTAACATTGTATCTTTTTATTAATATAAATCAAATGTAATAACAACATTTTCAATTCGCAAACTTGCCTCGGAAACAAAACAAATTAGATCGAGAAAAAGAACACATAAAACAAACGAAATGTCGTGAAAGTTCATCCAATATTTCTCTCTGAATAAAAGGATAAAGAAAAACGGAATACTCGCTCCATAATAATAATATATAATACAATAATACAGCCCTAAAATACTTTATAATACAAATTTAGATCGCAACTTTGAGTATATTTTTTTACAAACGTTACATAATCATCTATAGATAAACAACATACTTTTCGACAGACGCGAATTCCCAGAGTGGTATTACATTTAAAAGTTACATCGGCTCAATCCAGCTAGTTAGGAATTCACTATTCAAACAAACTACTACATTACGTGCGGAATTAATTCATTCTATTTTGGGCGCGTGCAAAATTCACGTTTACAAATCGAATCAGACGTACGTGTATCTTGTATGCAAACCGTAAAAAAGATTAGGGTGTTTTTTATGTTTTTTCCAAGCCCTGTTGTAGCCGCGTAAGAATAATTTAAAACTAAATTTTTCATATAGGGAAAACACTAAACCGTTGACGATCTCTGCAGCATCGTCCAAAATAAACGTGGTTCTATAGCCAGACCTCGTTCTTAAAAACGGGTCGACGTCCTAGTTTAGATCAGCATTTTCTAAACGACTTGTTTCAGAATGAACATTAGAGTTTTTGTGAAAATTACATTATCATAAAGTTTCACTACTTTTTTGGTATATGTATAAGAAGAATTTTCACGGTCATGTAACTTGTATGGTTGTGGAATTTAAAATATTTTGCAGGATTTTTTTAAATCGTAGGAATTAAAACATGTAGAATTTAGTGGGTCTTAATTAGATATTTAAATTACCATGAATTTTATTTTTAAAGCATGAAATTTTATGGTAATTCATATTTTGTTAAAATACATTAACATACATATATTACGTTTAAAATTAATATCTGTCATATTTTAAGTGAAATGCAAAGTACTTTTTTACTTATATATATATATTACTTCATTGTGTAATTCTAAAATTAGTTTTGAAAATATTTTTAACGTAATTGAAGTATTGCACTACTTTAATTATATTTATTTTGAAAGAGTAAGAATAACATTTTTCATAATAGTAAAGAAAATAGAAAAACAAACTCTGTTATTAATTATAGAAATATTTTATGCCAATTTGTAATATCTACAATATTAAAAAAGAGTACTTATCATATATGGTATTCACGTTACATTTTTATATTTTGACAATATAAAATAATGTATAAAAATAAACATGTTTATTATTGATTTATGAGTAGTGATTAAAATAACAATATTTCATCTTGATATATCAATAACAATAAAATAAATAATTTATTAAATTTCATTCGTATTTCATAGAAATTTTCCGGATTTCCCTTGGGCTTTCAAGCTCTTCGAAATTGCGTTTTGGGAATGAACTTATAGTTTAAGTCAATACAATTTCAAAGCTTTTATCAATACATTTTCGCCACGTTAATAAATACAATGATTGTTTGATATATTATAGAAATATTTATAGACACAACGTCAATCGTGTAACTTAAAATATTCGTCAAATAATGTTCCATGAGGTTAAATTTACATAAGTTTAAAAGTTAATATTTATACAAATTATTAAATTAACTATTTAACAAAAATACCGCTTCGTTAAAAAACACAATTCTCAGATAGATGCTAGAATTAATAATGTCTACACTTCGAGCAGTACAAAAAAAATACGTGATGAACAATCAATACGTTAACCGCAAAATTTCATCAATATGCTTCTTCTTAATTAATAATATTATAGTTATATGGTAAAAAAGTAATTAATTATCAGCCAATACATTCTAGCAATTTGACATGGCAAAGAATGAAAAAAAGTCGGAAATCAATCGCAAGTCAATTAACAACAACTATGTGCATATGTGAGTGCGCAAAAAAGGAAATTGCAGATCGTCGACTATTAATAGATAAAGTTCGTTTAAATGTTCTCAACAAAAATTCAACTCCATGTTTTATATAATATAAATTTAACTAAAATACTATTGTACCATACTTTATTTCTTGGATTAAAAAAACTTTTAAAGTAACTCGATAAAAATCAGGTTATTTGTTTTAAATGTTCTATTGGACTTGAAACAAGTTCATTGATTGTAACTAGTAATGTAATTAAGTCGTCGATAAACGACTTAAACAGAAGTAAATTTTTTCATGGAACACCTTGTATTTTGTATACATATATACATTGTGTATTCTAAGACGATTAAAGTGAGCGACGACTTATACACTATGGTACTATAGTGTTATCCTATACCTACTGTAAACGACGATAAACACACATTGCGTGCACCGTTTAAACCTAATGGCTTCGATAAATATTAGCAATGATCTCTAGCAAAAATGTTCGTCCTCGTCGATAACGACATGTGACAAATTAAACGGTAAACAAAGTTAAGTCACTATTGCATGATAACATATTACACTTTATATCGAATCTGATTTCATTGTAAATGTATTCCAAAAACATACTTAAAAATTAATATATGTAACTATTGTTTATTCTCCAATTGATTAGTAAAATTAGTTTGGCTAAAAAATGTAATGCTATCCTTGAAATTATTTGACCAATAACAGTTAAAAAGGTCATAAAATTAATGTATTTATGCCTCACAAATTCACTAAGAACCAAAGCGGAGTTCTAAGTTTTTAACAAATATAATAAACGGGATCAATAGTGGCGACGCAAGTAACGAAACAATGTGCATTTAAAACCGCTGCGCAACAAAAAGCGGTCAGCCCCAGATATCGCAACTGAACAGGTAGCGAGCAAAGTGTAGCCGAATTGCAAAATATCAGAGATTGTTGATAGATTTAAATAATATCAAATAAAATTCACTTGCTTCAATGGGCCAGAGAGTATAATAAAAAACGTATTAGATAACTGTCATTCTGAATTTGACTTCTGTACTACCACTTTGCTTCCAACTTGGAATATACGCCGAATCGATCCATACTGCGATTTAGAACCGCTTTAACATTGATCTAGCCCAACCAAGAAATCATCCTGAATCTCAGAGAACTTGCACCAAGTGAAGCTACTTTACGTCAAAAATCCGAAATCTAAGAATGTAACCCAATTTTCATAGTCAACAAAATTATCTATACTTCTTATATGGTATGATATAAATCAATAACTTCATGAAAGTAAATTAAAAGAGAAATACATAGCAATTATATTTTATTGAATGATCAGCGTTCGCCGATTATAAATCTTATGAAGTCATTGCTATTCCTCTCGACAACGATTGGGAAATCTGATTTCATACATCAGATTTTTTCGTATCACGGCTTGGGCGTGGTGAACTAGATTCTATCAGTATTGTCTCATTCCTTCCAAGCGATGCACTCGCTATACTGGCAGCAGGGGTCACCAACCAGCGATGCACAAAGGATCACATTCAACGCTACTGGGTCAGCCGCTCTAAACTTTATACCATCAAAGCGCAAATCTGCATTTTAGTAGATGTATATATATAGTATACAGTTTTATCTTTACCAATAATGTGAATTAATATACTCCAAAATCTATGAAGCGTGCGATACTGCACAAACGTTATATAAATTGCGATAAATAATAACGAAATTGATGATAACAAGAAGATAATTATGCAACACGTGAATAAAATTTGAGTATTAAAAACACACTTATTTACATGGAACATATTATATATGTATATTGATAAAACGAATGTATGACTTAAATTTATTTGATAATATTATATATAATAAACTGATTTATTAAATACGTTTTTTTTCTGTAAAATTAAAACGATCATAATCATGTAAAACAATAATAAACACTGTAGGCAGAATATATATTTAGTTTTTTTTGTGCATAAAGGAAATGGTCCTTATGGTAAAATTCATACGTAAAGCAATAATATTTCTAGACTGGCAGTGAGACTTTTATTAAAAATATTTATTTTAAATCTTCCGTTGCAACATTGCGGGCGTTAGCCTAATGCGTTAAAACGGGGTAAACACAATCTACAACTACTAATTAGTGAGCCTTGAAACTGAAATAAAAGTTTGAAAATCAGTGAAATAAATTTTAATACATTTTAACTATTGTTACAGATTAAAATCAATAAATAATACTATGCACGACCCAGCTTGATTTTATTCTAATTTTTGAACATTATATTAATACGTGAGATTAGAAAAATCTAGGAAAACTTAAGCTATGATAATCGATTATAATTATTTAATAATCACTAATTCAAATCTACCAGAAAATTATTTATCACCGACTTATACCACTGTTCTTAAAGCAAGAAAAAACATATTGAATTAATATTCTTTATATTTGTTTTCTGCTAAAAATGCTATAGAAGCTTTGTTATAAAAAAGTGGCATGTATTATTATTAATTTTATAAAAATTACTTAATTTCGATTTCTTTCAAATATTTTTTGATAGATAAACGTCATATCATATGTATTAAATCTATTGCAAAAATCATGAAATAATATCATTGGTGCTATCTTTAGAATTAAACTAACGCTTAAAATAAAATGATATTTTTAATATGCAATTTGTAAGTACAGATTAATATAAAAAAATCATATTTTATTGAGTTGTAGCTAAAGATTAAAAATACCAGAAACTTAATATATAAGAATATATATTTTTTTAATGCATAATTAGTTAATATATATTTATAATACATATGCGATGTTTAAAATCAAACTTAAAAACTTTTCTATATGAAGTAATATATATATTTACATCCGATACATAAATGCTACAGTAAATGTGTATTTTTTGGCAAAGTTATATTTTCACTAGTAAAGTCCAAATACATTTTAACCAAGAGATATATATTTCTACTAGCGAAAATATAATTTAAATGATAGGCGCTAATATGCTGCTCTAATATGTCTATGAAACTCAATTTGACAGTTGCGAAACGTTCAATTGCTGTTCAAACCCAAGCCTAACCTAATGAAAGTAGTAAAACTATTTATAGTTTTTGAACTTTCATTAGGTCAAGTCCAAACTAACAAATAGAAACTAAGCCAACTCATATCTCAGGGGAAAATATTCAGAAGAATAAGTATAGACAGACATCACATTTCACATATTGCTCCAAAATTTGTCTAAATTTTTATAAGAATATGATTGCTATCCTAAAGGACTTCTAATATAAGAGGGCTGATCAAAGTATTTTCAAACCGAATTTTGGTCAATAGGGGAGCGCAAAAAACAATTATCACTTCTCAGAAGTCAAAAATTCACGTCAAAAGCAATAAAATCGTGTTGGCGCCGTCGCGGTGGGAACGCTCGGTAACGAGCGTTCCCACTGCGACGGCGACGGCACGATTTTATTGCTTTTGACGTGGATTTTTGACTTTTGAGAAGGGATAATTGTTTTTTGCGCTCTCCTATTGGTCAAAATTTGGTTTAGATGTGCTTGATTCGATTCTCACTTGTAATACTGTTACTTGATAATCGAGCACTCACACCGCGATGGCACGATTTTATTGTTTTTGACCTAAACTAGAAATTCACTATATGGCAACACTGAGCAGCAAAGAAAACACGACTAATTATCAGGTAAATATTTTTAATGTCTAATTAAAATATTTCACATAAAATATGTCGCAACAGTGATAATTTATTTGTAGCATAGGGTTAACCCGTACCTATTATTATTTATTCAAGAAATTATATTACAATGCTAAAAAATATATAAAATGCCATTTTTATCATGTTGTTTTACCCAAGCCCCGTGCTTGTTCTTTGCGGCCCTGTGTACGACCTAACTCGATTTTAATAATTTATCATGAAATTCATCTGTGATTAAAAAAAATCTAGATAAAACTAATCTGTAATGATCGATCAGCATTATAAGTATTTAATCACTAATTCCTATTTCACGAACACAAAGGTTTATATGGGATTCGAGCCCAGACCTTTCAGGTATTAGTCTGTTTTGTCGTTAAATTAAATAGTAAATCATGAAATGATTTTTATTAAAATTTTAGTTTTAAGCGCATATTTCTATAACTATTGACAAAAATAAAATCTTTTACTTTCAATATTTTTACGTACATATATATATATATATATATTATAAAAATAGTAAACGAATCATAATATATATACAGTCTGATATTGATTTTAAACTATACATGTGCTAGTTTCATATCTATAAATCTATAAATACAGTTTTATTTTATCTAAAAATAAATATACTGTTTTGATAAATAACTTATGTTACAAAACAATATTATAAACAAAAATAGTTTAATATATTATAATAATCTGTAACTGCTGTAAAAAACAGACACCTTACAACCGAACTATAATTGAATTGTTGTCGCTGTTACTGTCAGAATCATTCTTGAATACGCAGCGGACGCAATAAATTGATCTATGAGTGCTAAATAAGCCACAGACTCTGGAACAGCTTGAGGACATTTGCCAAGAACTGTAAATACCAGTCGAAAAATTTAAGACAGTAAAAATGGCAAGTTAGCACATCGGCTAGATGAGAATTTTATTTTTAAAATTTATTTATATTTTTTAAGTAATTCTCGCATGTAAAATTAAAAAATATAAATGTAAAAAATATATAAGCGAAATGTTCCGGGGCGTTTACGATCGCTGTGGCACAGCTTCCGCACAAAAGGATCAATACCATCTTCCCTTACTCGTCGTAGTAGTAATAGACCGTGGAAAACTAACGACCATGCATAAACCATGACTGTTCACTGCGATTATCAAACAAGCGAAGTAAAACATAACAACAATATAAAAAGTACCTCAACTAAACGTTCAACCGAATTGCTTAAAAAACGTCAACGACGAAATCGAATTTCGCACATATTTCGCAGACCGAGTCAGTATTTTCATAACACAGTAACGCCCCAAAACATGGCATTACGTAATACGCCTAAAGTAAACATACAAAATGAAACAGCGGCAAAGTTTGAATTTTTAACAAGCAAACTTACAAATATTGAAATTGGCAATACTTTTCTGTCTAATACACAGTTTGATGCGAAACAGTTCTGCAGTATCTTTTATTAGACTAGCTATAAATACGCGAATGGTTGTGATGTATTATATTAGCGTTGCTGACATCGCACTAGAATTGGAAAGGACGAAAGTACGAGTTGAATAAAAGTTAACGTTAAACAATAACATTAAACGGAGTGAGTCATGTTTTGACAATGGTTCACAGTTGCGTAGTAAATCTTAGAATATTTATTGTATTCAAAACTTATTTTGCATCAGACGCCTTACAATAATTTTTCTATCAATATTAATTTAACGAAATTTAGGAAAAGAACGACAAAGCTCGCTCACTTGAATGTGTATCTTTTCGTGGTCAGAGTCCGACATCCTGGATCGATTTCTCTTTCAGCGCCAAAGTTTTCACTCTTCCTGTTTGATTAGTTTGTCTTCCAAACACAACAATACAACCGATCGATTCTGTTCCTCGGAGTGGTACAGTGGCAAAAGCGACTGGAGCCAACGACGCCCGATGAAAGAGTGTTCGCATCTCGCGCCCGTCAATGAAGCCACGCCACGCAAAAAGCCACCCCAGAAACGGAACGTCGCAAGCGACCCCCTCAAAATTAGACTGGATTTTTGCCCTAAGCCATGGAGGTATTGCGTCACGGGCGTTGTTTGTTGCGTATTAGTTTTAGCAAGATAAGTGAGAAAAAATGACAACAACAACAGTCAGCTGAGTATCGTACATACGCGAGAGAGCACGCATGAAATAGATGGATGCTTCGTTGACGCTTAAATATATCATGGGGGTGGTGCTGCTTTTCGGTTGTCTCAAAAAAGACAAAACAAAAGGACAACAAAAATATCGATTTTACTCGGCTAGCGTGGGGTGACCATTTGAGTCGATTTTCCGGAACATTTCCTTTCTATTCAATAAGACAGAAGACAAGTAATTCAATCGATAGGCGTCTCTGACAACAAGAATATTTTTGACAAAATATATCGTCTTTGAAAAATATTCTGCATGCCGACAATATTCTTAACTTGAGTAAAATATTAACCCCGGGAGAGGTGATAGTGACAGGATCACACAAAAAAAATGTAGTAGGGCAGTACTGGCGAACCTATGACACGCGTGTCAAATGTGACACGGCGCGGCGTTTCAAGTAACACTTCTATTTCAAGAAACGTAACATAAATATGCTATTATTAAACATATTCCTGATTTACCACAAAGTATAATTCTTATCAAATAGAAAGTAATAAGAATTTTCTGATATCTTTTGATGAAACTTCAAATATTCGCTTCGTCATCATTAGTTTTGAGAGAAAAATTCTAGAGCTAGAAACAGTTCCATTATATATATATGAAACAAAAAATAAAATAATTTTCTAAAAGCATTCCGTGAGCTAAGCATGGATATGTCTAAAAAACAGATTTAATTTCATAAAATCACAAAAAAACTCCATTGACTCTGCCCCATTTTTCTATACACATTTTTAGTAAAATATAAATAAACTGACTGCAAAAGTCACACCTCTCGGTCACTAGTCCCAAAACTCCAATACTTTTGTGTCGACCTAATGTCTAATTTGATAATTTGGAAATAAATTGTATTGTATAATAAAGAATACAAAAATAGTATTCTCGGCGTTAGACAACATTAAAACAAACCGACAAATAGACTTGTTTGGCCATAAATATTGCAACTAATCCACAAAATTTATTAATTGGCATCAAATTAAATGCAACGTGTTTTAAATATCTTCAGTTTAATTTTATAAATAAATATATTAAAAGTATATTACTCTTTTTTTTAGTGAAAATCGATTTAAATTATCTATAAATTTTAAAATATTGCCACTATAATATCAGATCTATTAAAATATTATTTAAAATAAGAAGAATAAAATAATTCTGGTTGTACAAAGACAGAAGTTATTATTGTTATTCTCTACTTTCGTACTTAGAAAACTAATTTGTTGAAACGTTTTAAGTAAACCATATTACATGAGAAAAATAATAACGATATGCTACTAAAGTTATGATATTGTTCCTTAGAGAGTCATTAAAACCAACACCAAATAAAAGTCAGCCATAAACAAGTTCCAAGTACATATGGCATTTGGCAAGTTGCATTGAATATGGTATGTAACTTCCATATAGATAAAATTGAAACTAATTATGTAATTTTATTTTGCATATACATATATATCATTATATAGCAAATATATTTTAAAGTTATATATAAGAGTACGGTAACATTTGCATAATAAGCTTACTAATTTATAACATCATAGAGATCAGCCAGGACAATAATAGAAAATGGATTTTTGTAAACTTCTTTATGAGTTTTTTTATTGGAACATAGTTCATATAATAAATTGCTAAGTCCAATTTCCCTGAAATCGAAAAAAAATAGTTGATTCAAATGAGATTTAAACCCATGTTTTTAAAATAAATAATAATATTTTTTTCTTTTATATATAGCAAATAGTCTAATTATCCCGAATCGTATTAGTGTAATATGGTCATCCCATCTTTCGAGATTGCTATGAAACACTAAACTAATAAGCTTAAAAGGGCAAAAGGTAAAGAATTGTTACAAATAGTACAAAATCCTAATGGAACTGTAAGTAGCTGTGTAAATATTTTCTTCGAAAATAATAAGATTAGCGAGAATAACCAATACATCATGTGCTAGCAGAACGAGCGCTTGAGCACGTAACGCGTCACGCGTCTAAAAGATCATCGATTACCCGAAAATATATCACCGTAACAGAGCTGAAAACGCCTGAAAATAATGACATCAAGTACGCTCAGAATGGTATGACCCAATTTTGACAAAAACGTCGACAATAATAAAACGGGCGCCGCAGCCTAGATTGAAAATGTCAAACGTCGCTCTCGAATCTGTATTTCTAGTTGTATTCATATACACATATAAGTCCTGAATTATACATTTTACATAATGTACATCCATCATGGAATGTGAGAATTGCAATTCTAATAATATACTTGAATCGATAAGCTCTATCGTTGAATTACATCTTTCAGATAGTCGGGAATATGAAAGATTTAATTCAACGATACCTACTATCATTTATAGCAAACAATATTCAGAAATGGTTTTACAGCGATTGTTCCTTTGAATTATATTTTTCAGATAGTTACACAGTTAACATAATACATTTTATTATTAGTCCTTAGAAAAATATAGGGAGGGTCATATTTTAAATAAAAATACAATGTAGTCTAAACAATTTAAGAATTCTACAATGTGAAGTGACCTCTAGCTATGACCTGCGACATCTTCAGCGCATCACAATTTCATTAAAAATAAACTACAACGCTAGTCTCGAGGGCGCACTCGTATAAACTACAAATATAATAACCAACGTGTGAAGTACAACTGAAAATATGAAATGCATCCTATAGGACATTTCACATCATTATTAAATGTACAATTGCGTGTCAAATTTTCATAACTTCATATAAATTGCGCTTCTTTAATAATTTAAAATGAACATTGCGTAATTTTAGAACTGTAACGAATAATATATATATAATCAGAAATATATTATCTGAAACTCGCACTCGTTTCTGTAGCTAGGATTAGTCACAAATCTTCGCAACCAGTTGCCAACTACTCTTTATCTCATTCAATTATCACACTTGAATGTTGACATTTATAAGGGATCATTCTTATTTCCATTCTCCATCAATCAACCTCAAACTATAGCGCATATTATTTCCGCTAAAATGTAATATCAATCAAAAACCATTAATCTTTAAATTTTCTTTCGTGCAACGAAATACTTTAACCCAAAATTAGCAATCTCATTTAATCCATATAAGTTATATTTGCATAACGTAAATCGGAAGGCTCTTTAGAAAATAAAATCTTAAGTGTTAGGGTGTATGCAAAATTTTGTCTCAGCAGGAAATGAATGAGATGAGATTTCAGCAAAAATTAAAACATGTGGCATTCCATATAATTCACATATATTTCTCAGAAGTGAGATATCCAGGGGTTAAAATATTGTTACTATATTTATCTCAGGATTCGAAAATGCAAATAAATAAATTGTGAAACTAATGACAGCAAATTTAATATACACATCTTTATTTTTTATTAAAATTTTGTAATTTTCATTACATCAACTTATCTAATTTATTAAACCTATCTAATATTGTTGCACAATAATTAAAATGGGGCAATTATTGATGGAGTGATACACCAAAAAAAACATATGTTCCGGGTTCATCAACTGATTCATGATTGGAGGAATTAGTGAGTACTATTAATTATAATAAGCCCATATCGACGAGTGAAATCGTTTTAACCATTTAAGAAAAATATGTGTTTTTTGGTTAAAATAAAACACCGTTGTCAACCTCTTAACGGTCTAAATATGTTATTAATCAGAAAGAACTAAATATTTGCCGCTTTAATAAACGATCCGTACATCCGGGTTTATCCTCAAAGCAACCGTTTCTGACCTGTCTTACAGCCAATGGAAATTCGTTTAAAAAAAAATATCAACCCATATGTAATTGGTCGTCCCACTGAAAAAAGGGCAGACAACAAAATCTACCAATAAAGGGGCCAAGGATATTAATAATAGAACGCGGGCAACCAGAGAACACCGACTCATCATTTCAACTCAGACAGTCTTTCCGAGAAATAACTCTCAGAGATTATCACACGGGAGTTCTTTAAGGACCCCTAACTTGGACTCAGAATATTGCAATTACAATTGATCCGGAATTCAAAGTGAACCCACTTTAGAGACGCCTGCAGCCTACGGATGGCTTCATAAGATTCCCATGTCATTCTTCGTTGCATACGACACCACTCCCACTTTTATTTCTAGGGGATCGGCGTCAGTTCTGGATTGTTAAATGAATAAATTCGATTAACCTACAATACCACTAACTTCATTCCATAATTTTACTACTTATGTATCTGATTTTTTTTAATTTTGTGCAGAGTTTTAACGATATTTTTAATAAATATAATTATTATGGTCATTATTAAATGTATTCCTACTATTTTTTTTCCAAAAGCAATAAAATATTTATATTTATTATAAGAAAAGAGCATTATTATAAAATAAAAATAAAATGGTAAATATTTCTTTAGAAGCGCAGGGTAACACCCCCACGGTGTATGGCTGAGAGTCAAATAGTAATGGATTCTATGTAACGACAACACGTCTCTCTTGTTACACAAACCTGTAAATAAAGAGCTAAAATACTAACAATATAATTAAAAATTAAATTCCAATTTCGATTTAAATCACCTAAATTGGTCAAGGATTGTTTATCTTTTTCCTTTTACCTGTTCATATATAAAACAGAACACTGCTGTCAAAAAATCATTTTACTCCCAATTGAACTTAGAAACTTCACACTTCACATCTTACTTGAAATACACGAGAATTCAGCCTGAATCTAGTGGAGTTTATGCTGAATTTAGAAAAACACGGTTGCTTCTACTTTGATCGTTCGAAGATTATTAATTTTACTTTTCTTTGTAGATTATTTTATCAATTCTAAGAAAGAAAAATATATTTTATAGTGACATTCGAAAATTTCCACAAAAAAATAACATCAAAGTTAAATTTATCTTCTGAAAAAACTTACATTGAATAAAATATATTTATATATATATATATATATATATATATATATATATATATATATATATATATATATATATATATATATATATATATATATATATATATATATATATATATATATATATATATATATATATATATATATATATATATATATATATATATATATATATATATATATATATATATATATATATATATATATATATATATATATATATATATATCTTGAACGATTATTAATTTTACTTTTCTTTGTAGATTATTTTATCAATTTTAAGAAAGAAAAATATATTTTATTCAATGTAAGTTTTTTTCAGAAGATAAATTTAACTTTGATGTTATTTTTTTGTGGAAATTTTTGAATGTCACTATAAGAAAATAGGTTCCCACACTCATAGAAAATATTTCTATTTTTAATATATAATAATAATATCTATTTTTATTATAATATATAATGTATTTTTAATAGATAATGTTCATATGGCATTGAATACCTTAGTAAATAAAAATATAAATGATATAATCATACATAAACAAGAGTACTTTAAATAGAATTATCGCCGTATCATATCAACAAAATACGTTCAATCTATCATATGTTGTGACACGTGAATCGTACAGATCCCATCTCATATTCCGTTCGTACATAAAAATTATCTTTTATTTAGACCTGTGTATAAACATGTTTACTCAGTCGAAACAACGTACACAGAGTCGCACAATTGAATTTTGGATTTAATTCAATGAACATAATGTATTCCTGACTCGATGGAACTACGTCGCTTTTCCAAACATTTGTATTCACGGTTTGGGTACGGCCGTATTTTTATTAACATTTTTCTTTGAACTCCCATCAAACATCGTTACAATATTCCACGTATAAAACATTATCGAGTCACTTCTGTGACGTACTGCTAGCCAATGTAATATAGATATTGCTAGGAAACGAATAGAAATGCCTTCGTTAAATTAATTATACTCCATACTCTGGAATTACGCGATGAATAAATAATTTAGTGTGATAGCTGCATGACAATATTCGATAAGGCTGCGTATCACGAAATGAATATCACTTTTTTAACCCTTAATGTGAAGATAAAATTAAATATTTTTTATAAAGAATAATATATATGTATACGGAGATATGTATATGAACTCATGGAAACTATGGCCTTTGTATTATACAATAACTATTTTCAAGCATACCTATCTAGTCTGACATATAAATAGTACAAGTAATAAATGTGGCAGGATATTTATATGATATCTATTTTTAACAAACACAATCTTGTTCCTTACTCGCGTTTTACTATTCTGTAATTTAAATTACATCATAGTCATACAATGAAGTACATCATTCCAATTACCCAATTAATAGTCCGTTCATACGAATCAATAAATTATAACCCACTGTCAATTCTCAAACTTACAGTAAAATATTTAACAATTCTGTACATCGCTTGCTATATTACTAAAGTAACATCTGCTACGTGTTAATAATTTATTCGATTCGTGTATTGTATATACCACATAAAAAATATTAAAAATAAATAGAATAAAATTATCTATTTTATCGTGTAATAAAATATGAAAAGCCATAGCATCCTTAATTAAATCCATCGTTAAATTTGACGTTATGTAATATTTATATATAATAACGTGATTTATGTATCGCTATATTGTTATTTTAGTTCCAATTAAATAGCACGAAAATAGTGTTCATCTCATTTAAAATACTCCTATATCAGATTTTGCTGTAAATTGGTAATATAATTCCTGAATTAATTAATGAAACAACACTAAATAAATACTTCGAGAGTACAAATCATACAATTAGTAGATAATATATTTTATAATTTAACTTTTTGATTATAATATCCTTATTACACACTCCTCAAAAAAATATTTTTAATCTAATATATTATATTAGTACACATTAATGTACAAAATACTTAAAAAAATATTAATATTTCATTTACACAATGTTATTCTTATTCTATATTTGTAATTATAATGTGTAAAATTATTATTATTATACATTATTAATGCATAATAAAAACACATTGTATTTTTACTAAAAGTATATTTTTCTACGTTAAAATTGATATGAAAAAGCAATTTATAAATATAAACAGGCTAAATGTATTTCAAAGAATCTTCAGCTTATTTTTATTTTTCGCCAAAATATTATATACAAATTCGATTATTATAAATACATATACTTTATGCGGATTCTCAAAAATACTTGTTTTGATATTGCTTTTTAAGACATCGTAAACATATTTATTTATACATGTTTATAAATACGCTTTAGATCTGAAATTGATAAACAGATATTCAAAACATACAAACAAATAATTTTTTTTTTATATTTTTCTACAATTATATTCGTATTATAATTGAATATATGATAAATCTAAATGCTTAACAATCATTGTTAACAACCAAAAAAGGATCGAATATTTCTTATTCTTTCTTAAAAATCGCATAATTACTATGACCAAAAATGTTTATTTAACAATAGTGCGATTCACACAAAAGCTCTAGAACTAAAGAGTACCCTCATAAATAACACGTGAGAATTCACCGATGCATTGAACGGTCACGGAAACCATTTATCACCGGAAGACAAAAATTCCCTCGGAGATATGCATTAAGCAAATGTCACTTTCTAAAGGCGTGTACTTATTTTGCTGATTCTAAGAAGCGAGTGCATCGGTTGCCTGGATGATCGCTGCATGATTGTAGCCCTGGATACTAAAGCATGGACTTCGATGAGGAGAAGGCAGTCACAAGAAGTCACTCGAAGAGAACAGCAAAATCCCGCCGCCCGCGGACAACATACTGTCATGGACGCTCATATTCTGAGAGGGACTTCACCATACAAGCACCGTAGCAGAGAGGAATCAATCTCCGCTATACACCCGCTGCCACGCCACTACATGATCTCTGAGAATCTTCCACATATAACATCCCTGCGCCAGCTTCTCCACCACTGTTCGGAAAAAATATATTGCCATTTATCGTCTGTCGCAATATGTAATATAATCTAATCAACTGCGTCTTACTGGCTGCAAAGTCACACCCTCTAATGGTTACAAACCCTTAAATAGCGAACAATAAAAAAGTAAATCGAACATGATTGCCAGCTCTGTGAAGAGTTTTAAGATAAACTTTGAAAGCAAAGAACACTAAATTATTACAAAGCATTTGAACCCAAAAATTATTATTTTCATGGCCATAATATTAAAAATATATATTTATATGTCAACTATTTGACATTTGAAATATATACAAAATTATTTAAAAAAAAAAGAACGCGTTAAAAGCGCCATAAATTAAATGACATTAGTCTTACGCCCCAAGCTGGTAGGATTTTTTTATATTATAATAATAAAATATTATCTTAAGGCTTAACGGCCATTCGGTGCCTGCACACATGCATAAAAACATGTATTAAGCGACGGTTGAAAACTTGTCGAACCTTCAACGGTTACGAATCGCAAAATGTTCCAAGAAGAAAACAGAAATTCGTTTTCGCTAGCACTTCAGCAAGAACTTCCACCTAAAAACCCCGAACAGAGGCAGAGAAGAACGAGAAAGCAACCGCTTCTCTCTTCACGTCAACCCTGGTCCAGCTACGACGTACGGAATTTATAATTTAACCCGATTTTCAGACACAGATAATGCTACGGGTATAATTACCCAACCGTTCGTAGACTCAATTAAATTGTTGCGCAATAATAATAATTTAAAACAAATTAATTTGGCTTTATATAGAAATAAACAGCCTGAAGCACAAGTCAGGACTACTCTAATTTTTACTATATTTTTAGTTTACGCTTTTTGAGTTTGATAAAAGCCAAAACCTTAAGTATTGCTCACTATAAACATTTGTGATGTGAACGGATTATATTATTTCCAAATTTTGACCAAAAAATTTATCAAGGGCCGATGAAAATAGCTCGGGGTGAGGTTCAACCACTGACTATGATAAACCAAAAGCAATAATTGAGTCTGACCCTCGTCAAAATACCAGGAACATTGCGTTGAAGTTGGGTTTCAACCATGCATCCTTTTGATGTGATTTGCAAGTACGACGTGACTGTATTTCAATAATTATTGTCCCTTAACTTAGCATATACACTGTATTGAAAAAAGTGGTATAGAACTAGATGATTTTGTTATAATCGGATGTTCGCCCATATATGCCCACCCGTAAGTTACTCACGTATTGTTTGTGTAATAAACATGTGAGACAATTGGTCCTAAATTTGGTCTTTTCTGCAGTATAAAATAAATTACTACTCACTACCGGATCATCACAGGCGGACTCACTCTCTCGGATACATCAAGACTCACACTCGAATCAGCTGACCACAAAGAACCAGAGACTAGAATGACTTATGATATATACTTTGGACAAATCTATGCATACATGCGATTAAATCTACTTGAGGAAAATGTAGAAAAACATTTATTTTTAACGTAAAATATAAGACTGCGTATTATGGTTTTGGTCAAAAACTAAATACAATATTCGGCGAAAATAAAAAAGGTAGTTTCGGTTAGTGTTTTTAAAGTCATACCATTCAAATATATACCATTTAAACCATGTTTTATTATTTGTAGTTTTTTATGTTCATCCTTTAACGAACACTAGTGCAACTTAATGCTACACTTATACAAAATAATACATAAAATATCAACCCAACATCGAGTAGTTTACCTATTTAACATATGTTACGTTAAACAGCAAACACGTTTGATGGTTTTGCAATTTTAAACCAGATTGATCAATCTATCCATCAGAGGCAGAGACACACACGTGTGCACGATTATATTTAAGCGGATATCCAACCGAACCGAATTGGGGACACAGTATTATCCTAGAGACACGCATATGCAATAATTAATGGCACACAGGATGACGGATCTAAGTGGCAATTTTAAATGCAGCTCGTCTAGTCATGATCGCGTTAAATTGCTAGAGCGTCCTATTCGACCCACATAGCTGGGACAGACAAGGAAAGTACCCGAGTGGATATTGAGACTAAGTGTTTTTAATCCAGATACGTTTGTATGTTTATCTTATGGGAATAGGTTCCCGTGTTCGTTTAATTAAACTCGTGTGTTGTTAGTTTGTGCTTAACAAACAGCACGTGCTAGTTGCAATGATAGACTATTTAACTACAGATTTAGACTATTTTAAATCTATCTGCTATACTGTAAATATCTATCTATTTACTTATCTCATAATTTAAACATGAGATTTACTATAATGAATAGTTTTAATATCGAGCGATAATTTAAGCAATCACTGTAAATGTAATAGATATGTAGCGTTAACATTCTTCAAAATAATTGGATACATCACAACTGCGCAATTGTACACATACAAAAAATTAACAATATTTTTGTGGGAACCACCCAGCCACTTATTGCGAATAAGAAGGCACTTGCCGCGCATACGTGTTAAAAGCGCAATAAACTAAAAACGCTATTAGTCTTTGTGACATTCCTACTTCATAATTAAAGATTCTGAAGGATTAGCACCCACACATACATCAACAACGACCGTTCGGTGCCTTTTCAAACACTGAATTAAATAATATCTTATTGAAAAAGCGAACGGCTTGTATAATATGCTACTCGTAAAAACAGGTGCAGTGTTGTAAAATTTCCATCACTTCAAAATTCAAAGATCACACAACGCTTCTCATAAGAAAAACGACTTAAATAAGCAAATTTAATTGTCGCAATAAATTAGTGCATGCGTAGAGAAGAACAAAGCAAAGGGACCACTTATATTTATCCAAACATCGCAAAGCATTCACTTACATTTATAATTAACTTCCAACAAGAAACATCATTAAAAAGTTTTAACGATTACTTTTAACTTGAGACGCACGAGCTCGCACAAGAAAAGCAGCCGCTTCCCTCTTCACGTTAACCCTGGTCCAGCTATAACCACTGAAATCCTGTTCAAAGCTATAATTTAAATACTACTACACAAATTGTACGTAATTCAAAAATTGTGGATAATACTAATAATTTTGCTTTATATAAACATAAACGCGTGACCGCTATATCAAAACATTTTAAAGCGAATCTGTGTTTATTTTCATAAGCTACTTGAATTGAAGGATAATATATAACTAGGTACAAAATTTAACGACTGCAATCAAATAAAATTGAATGTGTTCGGTCATCTACCAAAACTGCGTAAAACTATTCACGTGATACTATTAGAGACAAATCACTACATATTTCGGTTATTTAATTAATTAATGCTTCTTAACACCACTATTTCCTATTTCGCACATCAAGATCGATTTGGAAAATTTTGCCCTAACCTTGTGATTCGTCATTTTTCCGCGACAAAATCAAATTACAAACGACGATTGACTCTAACTCGATTTGTCCGCTTTTCGCTCAACAAATTTAGTAGCGCCATTTAACAGTAATTTAGATCACATTTGAACACTTAGCCATAAATAGACACCTGAATTAATTTCGGAGAAACATTCCTAAAAGTAATATTCATTTACGCTTCAATAAACTTTTGTTTGTTCAAAGAATCTACGTCATATTTTCAAAGTTTGTCTTTCTGACTGGCTGCCCTGCTAAAAGCTCACTTAAGAAATATACAAATATGCAAATTTCTAGGTCACAGCAATTAAAAAAAATATTTAGTAGGTAGATTATATCTAAGATATAAAAAATAATAATATTATTCTATAACACAAATTCCAGTACCTTCAACAAATTATGAAATGACGTCAGTCACAGCTAGGGTTCTCAATTATTCGTATTTTTAGACTATTTGAATATTGAAAAAAAATATATATAGTATAAAAATATATTAGTATTTTTTTACTACAAAAAATCAATTAATTGCCGGTAAAATATTATTTAATTGAAAGATAATTATTGATTAATAATAATTAATCAATAATTATTTCATAATCGTTTATAAAATGTGCATAATACAATGCTGTGCGAATTACTGATCAGTGAGGACGTCAAAAAAGGTTTGGTAACCCTTAAAACTGTGTGACTTCGCAGCCAGTAAGACGCAGGTGGAAATTAGTGAGAATTTCATTAGATTATATTACATGTTGCGACAGACTATGATGGGCGAGATGTTTTCTCCGAACAGTTGTGGAGAAGCTGGCGCAGGGATGCTATCAATGAAAGATGCTCAGAGGTCTTGTAGGTGGCGTGACTGCTGGAGTCTACTGTAGTCTGTCAGGTCTGCAAAGCTTGCTCACCAATCACAATCATGCAGCGATCATCCAGCCAATCGCTGCATTAGATTATTAGAAAAACGAAAAACGTATACGCCTTTAGAAAGTGACATTTGCTTGATGGATATCTCCAAGGTTGAATTATGTATGCGTAACGGAAAATATTGTGGCCTTACGGTGCTATATTGTTTCTTGCGACCGTTTCATAACAAATAAATAATCATTAATTATGCAAGTTTCAATAATCAAACGAAAGCCCGTGTGGTCCCCACATATTATTACATACTTTTTGATTAGAGACGTCATAAGCTGCGATTTAATCAATTCAACAAAATTTATGGAACATTTAAAATACATATTTTTATCGAACTTATTGCATATACAATAGCTAATGATGTTTGGAACAAATTTCATATACATAAGGCGTTTGTGTTGTGCGGTTTTGCATATAAATTAAATAACTAGGAGCAAATTAATTACAATCGAATTATTGAACTGCGTCTTGAAACAACAAATACAAAAACGTAACACGAAATTCACCAAAATTTGCGACGCGCACCTGTTTTTGAGATAAGCGTTGAACGATAATAAATAGTGGGCCTTTCCAAAATTTTGTTTAGTTCAACGAACGAATTCTGCGAATTTCGGTCTTAGTATATACAATCGATAAACATTTATTTATAAATGTTTTTAAAAGGCGTAAAAGCATTTTTTTGTTGTGAAGAAGCGTCTTATTGTCTCATCTTTTGAAATAAAATCAATGGATTTTGGGAGAAAAAACGACTACCTGTGAAATGGACGAAAACTAAACAATTAAACAAACACTTCCTATTACCACAACTGAAACTGAATCTTAGCGATATGCTTTTTCGCTTTAAGCTGCGTTTGTTCTTAATATGCATTGCCTTGACAATGAAAATAAAAAATGTCACAAGAATAGTAACTCAGTGTGACATGATTTGTTTTGAGAGATGAATGCTTCTTATGTTGCAATGTCATAAGCGTAAAAACATACACATGTGCTGGCAAATGAAAAAAATAAACAAAAAAATAGCTATGGCTAATGTGTTAAAAGATAGGAAGCAAAACTAGGCGAAATAATAAAATAAATCCAGACATCTAGATTGACATTAAGGTTCATAAAAAAACACGCTCACAAAAAGACGATTCAATGTACATTAGCTGCACTATTACTGATTATGCTTGAATTTCAGGAAATAAATGCAATTACGTAATCATTAAAACCCGTTCTTTTTAAAAGAGATACGTATTTTATAGAACAAAAACAACACTCTTTCCAGAGCCTCAATCATTAACGAAAACGCGATTGATAAAGCCTATCTACTGCCTTTCAGATGTATTCCAAATCAGTCAATATTTAGATCAGCTACCCCTACGCAAAAAACGCCACCTAAACGACCAAGGAATATCTACGTCCGATCTAAATCTACACTCAAAACAAAAACAATTAAATTAAATATTGCGTGTTAGCTATTTCCAGAAAATAATTATATGATAAAGCACACCAATCAGTACATAGCATATATTTATATTAATATTAATATGCAACAGTACATTTCGAAAAATCTAATAATTCGTATACAAGAAGTAAACATCAAGTGTTTGTGTAAACAATTAGAAAAACAATAATCCCACATAGTATGCCTATAAAAACCAGTGTTATTAATGAATACAGCAGAAATCTTACTACAATTAAAGGAATCTGATTTTTCGCCCACTGTGCAAACGAAAATTATAAACGTAAAAGTTTCATCCCACGCACAATGAACAAGTATTTTTTTGTCATCATTTTTACATCTGGCAATTTAAATTTTCGCAGCTTCCACGTGAGGAAATTGTCGCGTTTCTACGCCGCTTAACGAATTTATTTCGGTTGCCGGAATATGTAGCTGCCAAAGCCCTATCGTCGCTTAATAGCATTTCAAATCAAATTCCACAATGTTTATAAACAGATCGTAGTGTCTCGTTGGCGCATGCGTGCGTCCGTTCTCAACCGCTCCGTTTCAGCATGTGAACATTTTCGCGATTTGATCTTCCTTCTCTTTCTCTTACGTATTCATAATATCTCCCACCCCACGACGCACCTATATTTGGTAGCGTTGCCCCCAAAATACTTCCGTTCACTGACTTAAGTTTGAAAGTGTAAATATTTTTTTTGTAATTATTGGGTATAGAACTTAATCGAATCCCTAAACTAAGAATTACACATGCACTCTAAAATAATGTGAATTGACATTTAACCAAAAATATCTCAAACCGAAACTCAAAGTCAAACAGACGTGTCTGATACACCATCAGTTGAAGAAGCTTAAGCAAAATTCCAATGAAAAAATATATTAATGCGCCCGTATATATATTATACATATATGAAAAGAGAAAATTATTATATGGTGCTTTTAATAAAACTTCAGAATTTATCATAATAAATAATTATTAAAACAACACAAACACAAAGTCGGTACAATTACCGATATATGCATATGATATAAATGTCTATCATTTCAAGACAGTATGTGTAAAACCTTTCTTTGTATTACTTCTATCCTGCAAAGCGGTTAATCTTTAATAAATTGAAACGCATTATGAGCTCAAGTATACTGCGGCTTCAAATGTAAAGAAAAGCATATTCTAAATACCGACCATGACAAAACATATGTTTTAACCACTTATGAGAATTAAGAACATATAGAACTTCACAAACTAAAAAAAAAGTAATCTGATACATGATCAGTAGATGTTAAAAAATTATTTAATTAAGATCTTAAAAAAATATCAAATATTTTAATGGTTTGTATAGAACTTTTAATGATTTCCTATTTATAAAAGTAGTATTTATTTACTTATTGTAAATTTTTCATTACAGCATGACGGGCGTCAACGCAATGCGTAAATAAATACATTAAACAACTACTAAATAAGTAGTGAGACATCGAATATTTATCTAATTATACATAAAATATTATTACAACATACGATCAATATAGTAACACTACGCATACTTAGATGGATTTTATTTTAATAATTCATCACGATAATCATCCGTGAGATTAGGTAAATCTAAGAAAAACTAATCTATGATAGTATATAATAATAACTAATTCTGATCTTCCAGAAATGATAAAAATTGAAAAAACAGGTTCAGATGGGATTCGAATCCAGATTTTACAGGTATTAGTTACCATCTACTGTGCATAGCTAATTTTATATTGTACATTGAAAGATAACATGGTTATACTTATCATGTTTTAGGTCGTGGATTAGAGTAATATTTGAACCATCATTGTTTTCTATCGTTACATTAATATTACATACTGAAAATTAGATATTTAATCTAGTTAAATATCATATAATATTTGACTTCAAATATATTGTATTAAATATTATAGTTTGCCACACAAACATGCAAGCCCAAAGGTCGCTACTTTTGCTATTTAACAATAAAAATCAAAAACGAACTGGCCTTAAAACTGGCTCTTATTAAATTATTTTGTATATTAAGTAGAAAATTGGCCATTATTGAAACAAGACGTTCGTAGAAATAACCACATGTTACATTTATTTGTGTTATGTTATTTTTTTTTCTTATTTATAGTTGGACTTGTTCTTTTTTAAAGCTCCTGTGCATTAGAGTGCCAAAAGATTTACATATGTATTTTTGTACGATTTTCAACAAAAACAAAATACGGTGCAAACCACAAAAACAATTTGGATTTGGCGAAGGTACTATTAGTCAGAGTACAATAAGAAATTTAATTCTAGTGATATTCGTACTGATTAGAGATTACAATAATACTGGAATTTTTAATAACGGTTTTACCAAAAGAAAAACAGCAAATACCGGTATTGACAATATTATTATTACTTTAATTAATTTACCGAAAAAATATTTGATAAGTTAAACCTAAGCATTCGAATACCCCAAAAACTATTATTTTGAAATTCATTCATTATAATTTTTTTTTTAAATACGGGCGCCAAATCTTTTTACTTTTAAAATAATAAATCTAGAACAGCATAATCTTTGTTACAATATTCCTCCTAAATTTGTATACCAGGGGCCAGAGAACCATTCGTTAATTAATTTTCAATAAAATATACTAAGCATTATCGTTTGTCAGCTACAATTATTTGAAAGAAACTTATGAGAAAGGAGTATGTAGAATGTAAATCAGTTATAAATTTTAATGAAAATAGTAGAAAATATCAATACAATTTGGCCGAACTTTTTAATCATTTATTTTCCTTTTTTAAATAAATTATGTGTTGTTTTTAAAAAAAATTAAAACTTTTTTTGTGTGCCCTTAATGATGTAAGGTAATACAAAAGAGTAATATTTAGTTGTTACAACAATAAAAATGTTCATATGTATTTACAAAATTTAAAAAACAAATCAAGATTAATGTAAAAAAAACACCCGTCAACATATTTTAATTATATTCTCTAGTACCTATTATTAATTATTTTTCTATAAAAAAGTTTTTTTAAAAACACACATTCCGCGCAAATTTTTGAAATAGGTTTTTTATTTAAATATAATTATTGAGACTATTTCTGATATTTAACACCTATGATTAGTGAAACATGTTTCGTGAACTATTTAGGTAAAAATATGTCTGAATGACGATAAAAATGTTTTTAGAACGAATTTCGTGTAGGCAATACCTACTTTTGCTTTTACTTCACCAGCCATCCTTATCATAAAAAATGGAGCTGGTAGACCACGACGGCGCAGTAATTTTCCGTTACATAACAGAATTAGACTAGATTGAGATAAAGCAAATGTATTCCTTTTATGTTGCTACCTCCCGCATATTTTGCAAAAATATCGAAAATATTAAAAAAAAATTAATTTGTGCCAAAATATCGAACAGTAGGCCAATATTTTGACCTTCTAATACTAAAAGGGATATTATTATTCTAATTTGTTATCCTACCCTGATAAAACTACTCCCTTACAATTAATATTAAAATATTAAAATAATTACGTTCTACAAAGAATTTTGCCAATTTCACCTGTTTTACTGTTCTAAATAATGAACATGAATGTGGAAGTTACACATATATATTATAAAAATATCCCTGTACCATTGAATAACAAGCCAATGAAATTAACCTACTAAATTTAGGACAATTTACCAATGTCTTGTGGTAATTTAGACCTTGCCTAGTTTACTCGATTGGATCAAATAATTTGTTGTTGCACGAGAACAAAAATAAGCTTATCTAGAGCGTTCTATTTTTATCTTCGTCGCAGTATACGACATAATTCGCAAACGAGCTCAAGTTTATAGCCATCGCAGTCGGCTACGTGACGGAAGTACTCGAATTACGATTTGTTTACGTTGTTAAGCGTACGTCGTTGCATTTTATTTATAGATAGAAGGCGTCGGTGCGTTTATGAAACAGCGAGTGTAATTCGTAACATCCTGACGTAAATTATCCAATGACGGCAGGTGTCACGTATACGACGGTATTATTCGCGTGGCCTACGTGAGAACGCACGCAATTTTCATTGCACCCTTTGCGTAAGGATGCTGCGTTTGCTCGTTGTGAGAAAATCCATACTACTACTACACTTTTTCAGGGGTACGAAACAATAGCGAAACATATATAATATTAAATAACATATTACATAATCTTTTATCGTGAACCGAGGGGTGGTGAATAAAATGCATTTGAGTCTTCTGGGTAAACAAATTATGTGTAGTGATTTATCACTGCGTCATATAGAAACCGCTCTTTGATCATCCGCCAAATCAGAGGAGAACTTTATGCATCAGCACCCCCACAAGCGTAATTAGAAAGCAGAAAGCAGAATTATGAAATACACTAGCACCTGTTTTCTTTCACATGGCGAGATTATGACTCAAATAAAAAAAATAAAGAATTACATCATGAGCTATTGATGTATATTATATACAATCAGTGGCGTAGCTAGGGTATCTTGTGCCCGGGGCGATCCTTAAAATTGCCCCCCCCCCCCTATACATTTTTTGCATGGTCATAAAATCAGAATTTTTTTAAATAATTAATTGGTTATTGTTAAGCTCTTTCTATTCGTGTATATATACATTTTAGTGCATTTAGGGTTAAGATTCCATCGCAAATATGCCGCCCCCAAGCAAGTGCCGCCCGGGGCGTCCCGCCCCCCTCGCCCCACCATAGTTACGCCACTGTATACAATTTATATTACACCTTTACTACCAAATCAAGTAATCGAACTACAATAACAGTATATATCCATTATTGTAGGTCCTAATAATTTATATATTATCAGAATAACCAATCAATAGCATCTCGTTGCCCTACTTTACCCTTTCAATGCTTTTGATCTTAACTATCTTAGTATACTATTTATTATTCCATCATCTCAAGATCGCTTTGATTAAGAAATATATTTTTATACGGCAATTAATCTTGATAATGTTCACTTCATTAGACATTTTGGATTATGCTTATAAAATCGATCGTTTAATAATTCTATACAATATGATTCTCTATACTTTTATGCAAACGTCAGGTTATTGACATAGTTAGATACGAACGCCGAGGCTTTCCTTTTCAAGCAGGCGTAACGAGGTAGTAGCTTTGTATATCTAGCCCATCTTATCGAATGTTCGCAATATCATTTCTATCTTATGGAAGAACCCAACCTAATACAATGTTCTATATAAAATCTAGACTGTGTACAATAGAAGTTAATATAAAACAAACCATCTATACACGTAGAAAAAATTATATATACCTTTAGAGCTCACGCCCACTTTAATTAAAAATCAAGTCCAGCATTCAGACCTATTGTGGACCCTTAGAAGCAAAAATCGACTCTATTACGTATAAGTAGTTTTTCCTAGCCGCCCGCAGTCAAAAGGTGCTTACCCTTTCGGTTTTACGTTTCATTGAGCAAGGTTTCCCTTGTAGCTCACTAATGAGTAATCAAGCAAAGTAAGGTTAACTGAGCTACAAAATAAATATATGACAGTTACAAAATTGTACATAATCAAATAATTACGTTACTCGTCAGCCAATTAACAAGTCGACAGTGAAATTCTTGGCAAAAGGGACGTTTGCGTTGTGTCGAGTCGTTCGCGATCAAACAAAATATTTACATTTTGCACTATTTGCACTGTTAAGCCATTCACTTACGTCAAAATAGCCACTCACTATTTATAGTTCATTATCCCCGCAGGGAAACCCAAAACAGACATCAGCTCTCGCAAGAATATAGTCTATTCACCGCGCAAACGCGCAACAATCGATTCGATATGCATTGTCGCGTGATCTATGGACAAAGGCGCACTTCATTTGCCAAATAGTTAATTACATATAGTAAATCAATCGTTGCCTAATCCACAGTGATACAAGTTTAATAAATAACGAGATGTAGCAAGACTTTGGCCTTTGATATAAGGTAAATTTGGCCTATGATATTTATTAAAAGACTTCCATTAAATATAAACATATATTTAAACTGATTTATATTTTATACGTTAAAATTGACATATGAGGGCCAAGTAAAGATGGTTTCATATATTGTAAACTATCTGTAGAATTTAGGGATAAATCGATTGAATTGCTGCTTAGAAAATCTTATGTATTATGCTATAACTAATATTTATTATTACGTGGACGTTTTTTTAATACTTTGTGTCCCAGAACTTTTAAAAAATTATTCCAAAAAATAGTCTCGGGACTGAAATTACAAGAAATGTTTGCATTTCTGAAATCGAAAATTGAAGAATGAATAAATCTCATTGATTTAAAACATTATTTACAAAAGCCCGTCTATTTTGCCAATGAAAACTATTTTCGAAAATGCTTCCAAAAATATATATTTGAATAATGAGAACGACATTTTTCTAATTAACATAGTTCTGAATGGGATACTGAAACATTTAATTTGGAAAATAACAATGATTATTTTATTAATAAGACGTTTACAATCAAAGGAGAAATAAATAAACAAAATAATCAGAACATTTCTCCAGAAAAAAATAATAAATGTAGTCGACAAAAATACTTTTCGAACAAATCCAGGACTCAAAATGTAAATCTGTTGTATAAATCTTTGCTCACAATAAAGCCAACATCAACGGAAAGCGAGCGAATACTCTAAACTGCATGAATATTCAATATGATAATTAGAAATCGACTATCAGATTATTCTAAGAACTAATTTATAATACAATTTTATAATTAATTTTATAATTAATTAAAATAAATATGCATTATTAAATTAAATTATATTTTCACTAGTAGAAATAAAATTTTACTAAAACGGCGAGTAAAAATGTATCAAACAATAGGCTTATAATTTCACTGATCAATATCAGTGAATCTGTATTGTTACAAGTACATTCAAAACATATTGGTCTTACCAGATGACGTATCGCCATACTGTCTTAGTTATTTTGTCATTTGCAGTTGCTGTTCAAACCCAAACCTAACCTTAGCGAATTAACCAAATCCAACTTACCTTAATGAAAGTTCAAAAACTATTTAGTTTTGTAACTTTTATTAGGTCAATTTGGGTTTGGGTCTGATCTTTTTATCCCTAACTGTAGTTTAGTTCAGATTAGTTATTTTTTTATTTTTTTTCATAAATATATTATTCCTATTATCAAGGAGAAGGGACCTCAGAAATATGTCCCCTTTCGGTAGGCCTGACCATACTAATCGATAAATTAAGTATTAATCTTTGATGAAGAATTTAATGGTTTGGATTAGCCTGCATAGCCATTATTTAAAGTATTTAAAATAATAATACAAATAATACCCACGACTATAAATATAAGTTGAGCTTCAGAAAAAATGTAGAAGCAAATATTTATTGTGTCAGCCCTATTTAAATTGCTACTATGACTTCACGTACTTCATCGGCTCGGTACATTTTTAATTAGTAACGATATTGTCAGCTTACAGGACAATGACTCGGACTTGAAGTATTTTTATCGTAATTTATGGTACAATTCACTAGATGTCGCACAGTGCGCCATTTTCGCTGAACCGGCTATATGAAAGTAAATAGAACGAAGCTATCGTAAATTCGCTTATGTCAATAAAGGGCCGATATTGTTCGAGACGAACGATCGAAAATTAATATCGCCGCTCATAATCTGTTTATCTGGCCGAGTTAATCACAAGACAAAGACGAAAGTTTCACTGGCGAAAGAACTCGACAAAAGCAAAGTTAAATTGAGCAATTAAAGCGAAAACAATGAACCTTAACGACCCTGCTAGCTAACGGTGTTCGCACGGTCCTGTTTCTTAAATTCACGGCTTTCATAATAATGATCAATTAAAAACGATATGCACCAAAAGGTTGCTGGGTGCTCCTCAACAACGTATTAATACTAGGTAGTATTTTTTTACTCAAACAACGCCCAACGATATTTGCCAGATTGAATTCGGCGCATTATTCTCAGAATAATACATAAACTGTAAAAACAGAAATACAAAGACAACCCTCATACATTCGAATCGAATTAAAAAGAAACAGAAACATACGCTTCCCAATCCCCTGAATTCCTTTGATCTGTACTACTCTTAAACGTTCAAAAATGCGATCGGATGAACATATGGATTATAGAGCGAGCCTTAAAAGGTCCGAATTTCATCCGTTACAATTACTACGGCAACCTTTTCTAAACATTTTATAAGGATGTATGTTTTTGTTCTAGAGATAAGTGTTACAGTAATAAAATATACTTATTTTATTTTTAATGTAATAATTATAGTATTTTACTCTTATAGAACTACCTTGAGGACAAATTGGCGCTTAGGTTTAATGATTCACCCTAGATTGGTCAAAATGTGACCTATGGATCACGTTCTTAAGAAAGACAACAGCTGTTTATGTACAACATAAATATACTCACATTCTCAATAGAAATTGGTAAGTAACTAAGCTATAAAATCATTATTCTCATTATATTTCAATGGCTTAGTTTATACTAATATTTATAGTATAAACTATTAAGGATGATATAAATAAATATAGTAGGTACCGCCCACTGTTTGTATGTGAGCCGATTTTCAGACCAATATTTATTCTTTATTCGCCAAATATCATTACTATTGAAGGCATTACTTCAAAAGTATCTACAGATGATTTAATAGCGATCTACTAGTATTCAAACTTAACCGTCTCTCCTTCAAATTGCAAAAATCGAATATAACTATCAAGACCATTCATAATCGACATACTTTCAATTACTATAGAATACAAGCTATACATCTCCTTGCTAAAATTTATTAACACTTTAACGGAAACTATCGTGTCAGCACACAATATCAGCATAATATGCGCTTTTAAAAGACAATCGTTATAACGGCATCAAAAATAATGTCTCCGGGTGAGCAGGTACAGTTTCACTATTGCCAAACATAAAAAAGGTATGATATAATAAAAAAATTATAAAGTAATTATTTTTTTTAATGAAAATGTTTTTTTTTAAGCGAAATTTTAAAAATTCTCTAAAAAACTATAACTTTAATCTGAAAATATCGACAGCCTAGTCTGTTGTTTTAGACCAAAATGTTTTTTTTTAAGCGAAATTTTAAAAATTCCCAAAAAAATATAAATTTAAATTCGCAACATTCGCCAAAATTTAATTTTACCTTTTTTCTGTATGGAAAAGCTAATACAAATCCACATTATTTATAGTATATTTAAAAACCCTTATAAACTAAATATATTTTTTTTTAATTTATAAAAATATTTTTTTAGAACTTAATGATTTTTTTTTACATATTTTGATATGTGTTTTATAATTTAAATCAATAAAATGAATTGCGTCGTTCGTTTTCAAGCGCGGCAAAACCGGGATTTCCCTTAACCGTCAAATTTGCTTCATATGACAACTCTAGCGTCATCTGTCAAGCGCGCGCCGGTATAGTTTAGTCCAATTAAATAAATAGTGAAATATGGTATAATCACAGCAAGTGCTAATTGAAGATGAAACAAAATGCTGTATCACTTGGAATTATAGATAATATAAACAAAACTTATTAATTATGAGTGTGCCAGTAAGTGTGGTTATATGAATAATATATCACGGTTTGTTGACTTTCTAGGATCAAATAATAAAATACTAACAGCAGTGATTTGACAATTAAAGGTATACATACCAAAGTTAACTAACCATATTACAATGGTAGTAATAATGAAAAATCTCATATTAGTGTAAACAAAAAGTTACATTTTACCAACTATATATTATAATATCGTTTACAGTTAATTTTCAGAAGCAACGAAAGATCCAATAACATGTACGTATGGAAAACAATTAACGTATGACATACAACTTATCAGCTTAAGAAGTGATGCCAATCTACATGTTTAATTCTCTACGGTAACATCCGTTAACGTTGTTCTTTAGTTGTCGTTTAAATTTCATTTATGGGTTATATTAGTAGTAATAACGTGTTTAATGTTTAACTCTGACAAAGATCTTATTGTTTTTATTTTTTATTTTTCAGATGCAATGATAGAACAATTTGATGACCTATATGACGACAACGTAGAATTGGTACAGATAAACAAAAAGTTGAAGTCACTGTCTGCAAGTGAGTGTTACTACGTTTTCCATTGCAAGAAGCACTGCCGTTACCCGTAATAGTGCCCTACGAGATCAACCCAATGGGCGGCATCGAGCTTTTAAGGGCCGGATGAGCGGGATCCACCCCCGTAGTACTACGTTATTTGTTAGATTCTCAGTAGTGTTTCTCCCGAGCGTTTTTGGGAAACGCTCTTTTGACCACCAGCAAATCTGTTGCATTGCATTTGCATAGCATTAGATTTGCATGCTACTGCATTTCTATGCTTCGTCCTTGTACCTCACTTTCATGATGCCTCAGTTCCAGATTTAGTCCCCGGTCCCTAAGGGCCGGGTCCTTATTAACCAACTGGGGTTGAAATGCAATGCTTTAGTCCAAAGGACGCTACCTCGACTGGGTGCTCACAGAGTTTACTTCTTCTCAGGAGCTTGGGGTTTCAAGCTCAAAAGAGGTCCCACACTGTTAACGGAGAACCACAGCATGTGGTCGACTGGCGCCGACTGTCACCAAGTATTATCTTTTTATAAGGAACATAATACATAAGTTTGATGCAACTGAATATCCTGAATTTGGCTGTTCCAAAAGAGAAATGATTGCCCAGAAGAAAAATTACTAAAAAACCATGACGAAGATACATATTTTGCTACATCGGAATTAAAAATAACCCACTCTTAGATATTTGGCTATCGATTATTCCAGGAATGCAATCACATATTTATAATCATTGTAAAATGTTGTGTATTATGTAACATCAGAGAAACTACACATTTATAAGTTGGCTGATCCACTGCGACAGCGCCGATTTGATTGACATTAACTTTCAATCCTCATACATACTAAGGTTATATTACACATTCACGTTTAAAATGTACCTGTTTTATTTGCAATTCGTCAAATCTAATGAAAATGTGCATTAAATCAGAAGCAATGATAATTTTTATGTATTGTAAAAGGAAAAACTCACTTTTCGACCTCGGAGCCCGTCGACGGGAATTCAAAATTAGAAGATTTCATTACGAAGATTGTTTTGACGGCTTATCTAGTTTAATCAATGTATTCTTATAATCCTTACACACATTATGTATATATTTAATTTTCATAGTTATAACATACCTAGTTAATTTGCAATCCGATTATTTGTATTCAGTCAAATCAAACAACGCACATGACAAATTAATGAAAATTATTATCACATAGAAAATTTTTACTAATAAATAACAAGTATTTAAAACTGTCGTCACGTTACTAACGGCCATCTTGTTTTATATTTGAATGCTTATTTTTCATTGGTCGAAACAACAGAATGCATTAACGGCGCGGCAGCTCGAAAATCAATTGAAACAAATTTAATTTTTATTATTATAATTAAATATATTTATTTTATTTATATGTATTATTATACACACCTTTCAAACAAAGAGATACGATTCACAGAGTAGAAAACTAAACGGAGAATGTTTTATTTTAAAATATGCACGTCCGGAAGCGGAAGCGGTTTAGAACAATTATATTATAGAAGATGATTTATTATGATAATCATCCGTAAGTTTAAGAAAAATCTAAGAAAAACACTTATATGACAATCGATAGAAATTATAAAAATACTATATGTCAAAAAATAATAAACACTATAGTTCCATTGCAATATGACCATGGCATGTTAAATCAACAACTACTAAGTAAGTATTGAGACACAAGACGCAATGCAAAGTCAAGTAAGCTAGTGACATATGTTTTATTTATTAAAAACTATTACGGCTCACAGTCACTATGTACGACCTAGCTCGTTTTTAATTTAAATTATAAATCACGATACTCATCAGTGAGATTAAGAAAATATAGAAAAATCTGTGTTAAAGGATCAATATAATAATTACAAATTTCGATTTCCAATACACAATTAAAATTGAGAAACACTAGGTCCATATGAAATTTGAACCCAGGTCATTGTGGTATTGCTGATCAAGTTGTAATCTTCGATCATAAATTTAATAAAAAAGTTAATGTTTTTTAAATCGTTGTAACCTGAGAGGCGTAAGTCCAATGCGTTACAACGGTGTAAATCTGTACCAAACTGAGTAAGTCAATCGACATAATGAATACCAACAAGTAGGTATTAAGCACTAGATTGAAAATCTGGGAATCGATCACATATATACTATTAATTATAAAGTATTATGTATATTATAATTTATAATGAATAGTTGTCACTCTGTGCTTTAACTAGACAATTTTTAAAATAAATCATTTTATGGACTGCTCTATTCCGATCTTAACTTATTGTAGAAAGTTCAAACTCAAATTCTATATTATATTTTCTAAGCATTTAGATCCTAAATGTGAAATGACGCATATATGCGTTTCCCGGCGTCTACGCCAAAAACGATATAAATAACGGAATAATTTATCGATAATATATATTTTCGAAATAACTTATTTACAAAACATTCCAGATTTGTATGCAGTTTATGAGTCTTGATCTTGACATTTTCTTTACGGAAAACAATTGTAAAATACTTTAAAAATCGCGCAGTGTGGCAAAAGGATTCTAATGTTTTTTTTTTATATTATTGTTAATTATATAAACTAAAATCAGCTTAAGAATGTAATAGTTATTTTGATACTTTCGGAAGGAATTACGTATATCTAGTTGAGATATACTTAAATGCGACATAACTAAATAAGTTGTATATAAATCGCAAAAAAATAAAACTAAAGTTCAGGAATTCTTTGTACAGCCATTATAATTTTTAGTATCATAATATAGTGATATTGATACAAATAAACACTTAAACTACTTCGAAATCCATACCCCAGCCCTAATGCCATCGTCCGGACATCTCAACGCTTAATTTCAACTTCTATTTTCATTATTTGGCACGACGGTACAGTTTATTTAAGCCGGTCTAGCCAACGTATCAACAATAAACATTAGTTTCATAACTCTAGGCCAGCTTTCTTCTTCTCGCGAGTTCGAAAAAATAATAAAAAAAAAACACAATAGCCGACCTTCATATTTTTCTATATATAACAATAAGTAATATAAGGCGACGCTAATCAAGTAGCTTTAGAATAATAGCTCTTAACTAGCTAAGACCGCGGCCGGTAATTAAAAACCCAGTTAAATACATAACGCGTCAAGGACATATAAATTAAATTGGTCAAAGTCAGGGTGAGAAAAGCGTTGTTTCCTTCTATTGCAAAACTAGGAAGTGTTGTAGATGAAGCGTTTATTGCTGTAATTATTACGAGTGCTGACCACTTATTACTGGTTCGATTATATGCAAATGGTTACTTACGACGCTTAAGTTACATATCGACGCACATAATAAAACGTCAGCAAAAGCAAATATAACAACGTATTAATTAAATAAGTATTAATGAAAACCTGCGAAAAGCATAAATAAAAGCGCTTATAAAATTAATGAAGCATCAAATTTTAGATGTCCTAGTAGAATTTAATGCACTCTCGTGAATATGTATTATATTATATATGATTCAAATAGCTGACTATTTTACAATTTTACCTAATAAAAAGCACTGTCATAATTACATTTTAAATATCGACTTATGTTTGACTTATTCTTTTAATCGATGTAACACACACCATTCGTTAATTTAATAATAGCAAAGGCAAAAATCTAATGTGGGCGATCAATAATCAAATGTAAATATTTATTCTAAAATACACGTCAAACGATGATTTAACGTTAAAAATAATTTTACTATACAACAGATGTAAAAGCTTTTAGTGAAATTGACGCCCTTAGCGTGAGAAACATAACCTCTTATAGGTCATACTAGTGCATACTAAATGCCGGTCATAAAGGAAAAGATTAGCGATTACTATTTTACAACATGGCGTTATGTTTCCAGACCCTACTTTGTTCAAAAAAACTTAACGACCGTTCAACTGTTTAAATACCAAACTACTTACAAAGAAAACAGAGATACAACAAATATAATAACACCCCCAGATCGTCGTAATGGACATTGCAGCAGATACGTTACATAGGGGGGGGGGCAGGTAAAGACATTGTATCCCCCTTCTTTAAATTTGGCCAGAAAAATACATGTCATTAAATAAAATACTATGAATCTTAATCAAATCGAAATATTAAAAAAACGAATATTTGCCCCTTCCCTCTGGAAACATCTGAATTGACGTCCCTGAATCTTTACCAGAAATTTTTGGGTTATCCCTAAACAAAAATCTAAAAGAAACGGTTTCGAATCTATCATGAAAATATTTCTTAAAACATATCATTTCAGTGAAATATCGGAATACATTTTCACCGGTAGATATATTTTTACCAGTGAAAATATAGTTTATCTGGCATATGTAGTTATTTATTTATTTACATACGATGTATAAGTGTTACGGTTATTTTTCAGCGTAGTTATATTTTCAAAAGTCTAAATACATTTGCTATTCAAACCAGTGGCGTAGCTAGGGTATGTGCCGCCCAGGGCGATCCTTAAAATTGCCGCCCCCCCCCCCCCCCCAATACAATTTTTGCAGGGTCATAAAATCAGCATTTCTTAAAATAATAAATTGGTTATTGTTAAGCTTTTGTTATTCGTGGATTTATATATGTTTTAGTGCATTCAGGGTTAAGAACCACATTAGACGATCCCATCGCGAATATGCCGCCCCCAAGCAAGTGCCGCCCGGGGCGGCCCGCCACTTCCGCCCCAGCATAGCTACGCCAATGATTCAAACCCAAACTTAACCTACACTAATTAACCAAACCCAACTTGATTTGTTTTAGAACTTTAATTAAAGTCCAAAATATCAACTCAGGGGAAAATAAGCGGAAGAAGAAGTAAATTGGGTGACCTTTGAGCATTTCCACAACTCTGGAAAACGGAATAATCTCAAAATCAAATTAAATATAAACCGAAGAGGTTTCAAAACACCAGAATACGAGGCAAATACAAAAAACAGCAACAGCTCATCAAGCGAAGCTGCAAAGGCATGTCAATGAAGAAGATGTCTGTCTCCTCGACGTTGAAAACCGAACAAGAGGACTCAAGAGAGTGAAGCCACGGTGGTAAGTTTTTGTGACCCAAAGAAAAGTTTGTTACGAATCAAGGTATTTTACAACATAATATAACATATAAAAATACAAATAAATTATTTATTAGCTGCGTTCCAGTTATATTGTAATAGTTGTGTTGGAATAAAAAGAAAAAAAATAAATCGCCACAGATGATCAAGACTAAGCACAGATCTTCAAACCGACACCATCTAATTCTGGACGTATTTAACCGAGCAGCCTTTCCACTTCAATCATTAACTTTTTGGTCCAACCCAGTCATTCCTTTGAGCCACCAGGAATTAACTCGAATCACAGACATAATGACGTAATAAATTATGCATAAACATTTATAATCAGTTTTTACTTTTATTATACATATAAACAGAGTTATCTTTTATTTTCTGGCAAACATCGTGTTTTTAAAAGCTACTAGCTTTGCGAGTTAGGGGTGGTTATGGGTATCTCAATAAATGTCAGGTAATAGATCCATAAAACCACATAATCACAAGGCACACATCGTGTTTTCACTTTCGAATCGCCTTGACGACAGCGGCGATATAAATTAATTGCGAACGGTGAACAATTAAGCCTTCTAATCGAATGAACGTAAAACTGAATGCACAATGAACGTGTGCATTCACACACATGGTGCATTGTATACGTTATACGGTAAAACGACTGAAACTTTACGTTTCGCATTTGCAACACAATGGACGAAACGAACGAGCGGATTAAATGGTCCATTGTGATGTTGCATAAAATTGACATATACTAATATTTACTTGCGTTGGTAAATTTTTAACAGGCGCCGTTAACTGTCCTTTGTTTGCGACATACACATACGTGCATTATATGTATATGCGACCAGTCCTTCTCTTAGCCAAAACGAGTCAACGCACATGTGTTCGTATTAATAAAATCTCCTAGCGAATACTTTTCGTTAAAAGATAAACAGGAACAAATATACGGACGGAAAAATATACTGTTCGCTATTAACGCGTACAAACATTATTTTGGCATAAATAAATACTGATATTTTTAGATGCATTTGTAGTGAGATTTTGCGATTAAATTGAGGATATGTGTTTTTATTCATATGTTAACTGTCTGTCAATTTGATTAAAAACCTATAAATTTATTGAAACACTAAACATTAAACTTACTAGAAAATATCCAGCATCGTAAAAAAGTATACTTAATCATTTCATTGTTACATGCAAAGTTATAATAGCTAGTTGATAATTAAAAATAAGTTAAGACTAAATTATTCAATTGAAACCAATACACGTATATATATCCTCTCATATTTTTTTATTTAAAAGCTTCTATGCCCGATATGAATAAAATATCGAGAATATATACCGGAAAATTCACCAACAAAGCAAAATTTAAGCCTGTGCAGCATTTTAAATCAAGCTCTTAACAATGCTGAATTTTACCCCCTACGTAGCATTAATAAACGTTAAAAAAATTAAAGCTCTTGTAATATCGTATTTTGAATTGAAATCAACTTATATATTAAAAAGAGATAACGAATAACATGAAAATAAAATATATTAAAAACTAGTACAAAAGCGCACGATTTTTTGTAAAATAAAAATGTATTGCAAACAACTTAATGAGATGCGCCATCTCACATAAATTGTTCCAGCTCCTCGTAGCTACCTCCGAAAACATTGCGTTTAACAACCTCATACTTGCATCTGGATGGCTCGTGTTTAATGATCGTCTTCGAGCGCTGACGTTCTGACTGCTACGCCAAGAATAATGGACACTGAGCGTCGACAGATTGTTGACACCACCCTTCAGCAACGTCAAAAATGATATAATGAATTGTATCCTAAATACTATGATGCAAATACAGATACGATTTGTACACCCCTTTGATATCCAACAAATTTCCACTAAATCATCTCTAACTATTGCAAGGAGTACATTGCTTCGCTGAGATTCCAGGCAAAGGAGTCATTTAAGAACGCTATGAACTAACGTATCGAACAAAAGCCATGTATCTTCTACATCTAATCGAGAAGCCTAGTGATGTTATTAAAAACTTGGGTTCGTAATTTATTTACACATACGATATGCAACTATGCAAATTTAATGTTAACAAACCATTGTTTAGTTTAAAAGGTCATTTTTGTTATATTTTAATACATAATACATAAATCAAAAGGCGATTCTTTAGAAAGAGTACTAATTAACGTGTATTACTGTAATTAATATTATGATTTAAAAAAAATATATTTAAATTCCATAATATGTTTTTTTGTTGATAAGTGGTGTCTTAGTTTTTTTATAAATAAGGTGACTATTTTTTTCTTGTATAAGGGTTGGTTATAAAGCGTATATGTTATAAGCAGTGACCTAAAGAATATCTATGTAAAATGTATATAATGTATTTATTTTTTATTACACAGAAGTTCTACACTAAAACTTTTTTACTATTCTAAAATAAAAATTAGGTTGAATACTAATTTTAAACCAAGAAAATAATCAAAAGTAAAATAATTGTACTGTATTTTAAAATGCGCATAAGTTCACTCCTAAAATAAATATAATATTTATATGATGAAAATCAACATTGATAATATGAACTGATCAATAAAAATAAATTTCCTTGAAATCTCCGGAAATATACCGTTTCATAATTATGTAGGTGTGTCTCAGCACGCGCATTCTAAAACTAACATTTAAATGTTAAATCATAAATTTGAAGCACACTAACTGTAAGTATGGGAAATAGTCGTGAAAAATATGACAAGCAATAAATTTAAAAGTGAAGCGGAAAAAACTAGACGTCTTGCACCATATCTTTTCACCAGGGCTGCAAAAAAATGACAAATTTGTGACTGAATTATCGATTAAAAAATATTATTTTAATTTGTACAACTTAACGATACCTATTTTCATCATCATTTTTTTCTTCATTAATCAGAAAATACGAGAGTCCACGTGGGTTTTCAACTCAGTTCTTTTAGTTTGGTCTATTGTGCTGGTTGATATGCAATATTAGGTGTTTTGCATATATTTCTCACGATGCGTGTCTAAAATTTAAGAGAAAATTTAGTTTCAAGTGTTTTAACATGCAATTGTACAGCAAATATAACGTTGCACTATGAGCTGGTTTAGGAAGTGGTTCAGCATCCACCGTATTCCCCAGATATTGCTCCTTTGTATTTGTATTTTTCCGTTAACTTTTGAACGAATTTCGTGGTATTACATTTAATGATGATGATGAAATGCAAAATTATGTTTTCATAGATAACTACGAGGAACTGATACAATTCATATATCTTTCAGGCGTAAGTCACATTCACATTTGTATATTTTTTATTTCAAAAAACACGTCTATGTTTGTAAATAGTATGTATACTTATTTATTTACTTATAAATATTTTTTTCCAGACCGAGGCAATTTTTTTTAATAATCCGGGACTACTTAGTGTCCTAAAATGAAGCCCCAAATCATTTAATGAAAATGAAAATACAATAAAAGAAAATTATAATTCTATTTGATGTTCTGTGATCAGTAAAATCCACTACAATCGTTTAAATCCTGACTAAACCATCATAACTAAATGTTATTGTCAAGAGAATGACTTTCTAAAAGCCAGAAACGAGTCGCGCTATGAAATATTTCTTTATTCATCATATACACACCAGACGTATCGCCCAAAGATTATCACAGATGAAGGGCTTTCAATCCCGTGCTTATTTCAGTTAATTATAAGCTGAGAGAAATGTTTGTAGATCACTTAGCAACCTATCAAAAAAAATTGTAGGACGTTACTTTTATTTTTTTTATTTTCATCACTGTCGTCGAAATTATTATGATTATTAACATATTATTATTATTATTTGAATTATCATTTTAATAAAATCGTTTTAACAGTACAACCCTGAAATGTACGTTTATATGTATATTTACCGAATCCATTGGCCTGGATTTTTTGTTTATACAATATTTATATCAAAAGTAAATGTAATCGAAATAAAAAAACGTTTGCGTGCAATTTTTTATAATATAATCAACTGAATAACGACAAGTAACATTACATAATTTAGTCACGCAGTCTTATCGTTAAAATTACACAAAAAAAATAATTACATACGTATTTGTTAAAATAAAAATATCGACAATTACATGCAGGTGCGTTTCTAATTGGACATTTTTGGATGATAACAACAAAAAATTAGTTTTCAGCGCTCGTCCATGTGTTTAACCTTTTGCACCCGTGGTTCATGTATCATGATTTTTGGACGCAGCGCCATGATTTTATTAATTGTAAAATATGACAACATTGAAGGGCATTATTACAATAACCATAATTAATGGTATCTACCTGGGCGCAGCAATTCTCTGGGCATGGTAAGGAAAGAAAAATGTGTCTCACCGTCTCTTTGTCATTGGTCGTGTGGCTGACGCTTCGGCTACTCATCATCAGCCGCCTTTTTTCCTCGGCAGTCGCCATTTTTTATTATTTCAATAATATGCTTTTTTTTCAAATTTCAATTTCAATTTTGTATAAGGCGTAATATATGACAAACGTAATAAAATTTTGTCTCTGCTGTCCTGCCACAACACAACACTGAATTAAATCACATGCACTTACAAGAATGTGTATTTTTGGTAATAATATAATAAATAATGATGTACTTTTTAGAAATGTAATATTAGGCGTCCAGAATATTAAGGGCGAACTCAACAATTTGTCACTTTGTTATTATTTAATAAAATTTACACTCAATCTTTAAAGATCACCATATTAAAAATATGTATAATTTTGATAAAATAATACATTCTTGCATTGCAGTTACACTATGCCAGAACGATATGTAAAATTGATCTAAATACAAAAATGTATAAAAACGGCCCCATTTTCTAAATCACTTAATTAACTATATAGACAATTATTTACAACACGCATATGTTGATTTTGCCCTTAATATTGAAAGCCTATTAAATATAATTAAAATTGCCCCGTGAAATATTCTCCTACGATTCAGAGCCGAATTTACTGTTGTTTTGCTATTTATTTATTTTTAAATCATAATCAATTGCTTAAAATTTGAAAATATAAACACACAGTATTTTTTTGTTATTAATTTTGCGTAATTTAATTGACGTAAACTCGAATTAAAATTTTGAATTGTGTATCGCGATTGATGGCCGTTATTAATGGTGTTTTGAGTATCGCGCACGCCTCGAAATAATATCCAAACAGCTGTCATACGAAAAAAATAACGGCTTTGAATGACATCTGCGTGAAACTCGATATATTTTTAATATGATTCTTTCCGATTATATTAATTGTAGGTATGTGTGTGTATATGTACGTGTCACTAGTTATCCGTCAGGACAATGGTGGTCGCGATAAAACGTCCCGGCCGGCGCGTGAACTTGCAAATCACTGAACTGAAAGCCGAGAGCCGAGCTACGTCGAGCCAGTGGCGTACTGTCGTCGTCGTCGGCGAGCAATTATGTCCGTAGGGTTTGATTGCCGACATTTTATTCTTGAAATGTCGCCAGGCGTTGCACAATGAGCGCTCGGGCATCGGGAGAGACGAAAAAAGACAACGGGGAAAGCGCGCATCGACGCCTTTTTATTATCGCGAATTTCTGATTCACCACGATCAAACTTTAATTGGAACATCTAAATTGTAAATCGCTTATAAAATTTAATATTTCGTAATATTAACAAAAAATCGTTTTAGTTTTGACAATGGTCTTAACAGATGTTAATGCGGCCATAGAAAAATAACTTAAAAATAAGTATTTTTAATTATAAAATAGAGTTGCTAAATTAAAAAAATAGCTGAAAAATATACATTTTTTGGTAGCGATATTATAAATTGACGGCTATTAATTATTCACAAGATACACACTCATAAAAATATGCAAATTATGAATCGAAGAGTATAGACTATTCAGACTTTGAAACGAGCTGCCGAGATTATAAACATTAGTGTATAAAGCATTTTTATTTACGTGTATTATGTTGTACATTTTTTTCATAAATTACTATTTTAATTAAATTAAATATTGATGTAAAATTGTCAACTGAATAAATTAATAATAATGTTTAAATATATATTTACAATTTCTACTTATAAATAATATTTTTATATTCCGATTTACCTCATATCTAGCTGGTTGTCTACATTTACTCTGTAGTAGTTCACTGGTGTCAGTTATTGCTAATCGTTCAACAAAACTTTTACATTACGTCTATCAAATTTTCTACGCCTCTTGAAATGTTGGTCTGAAATTTCAATTGCCTCAGTTATTTTTAATCAAATATTCACTAAAATAATGCATGAAAATGGTAATTTAAAACATTTTAGCGTGTTGTTTTTTTTCAACTTTTCAGCGTTATTTCTAAGTTTTTAGGCATCATTTAATTTAAAAAAAGTAATATACCCACCTGAATTAAATAATATCTCATTTTATTTGGCTTATACACTACTCAGTTAATCTCAATTATAAATAAATAACCTATAATATAAAATTATAACTTGAAATATTAATGCTTTACTTAACGCAAAATGTTTACACTTAGATGTGATATATAAAATAATCACTTAATAGCTGATGCGTCAGTCCCTTGATTTCTGGGTTATATTCAAACACTGCTTTTATTACTAATAAATATTTATAAGTAATGGATCTGACATATTTATTAGTTCTTTAAGTACTAATGTGTTTATGTCAAAATGTGTTTATATCATAGATAATATGTAGCTTCATCAAAGAATAAGTTGACGGATGTAATACTATTAAATTTTCCACCTACTATTATTACATTACTAAATAAATAACAGTTGACCAAATAAGCACAAAAAAATACTGCATCAGATTATAATAAACATGCCCAGGGCGACAAAATGGCACAAATTGAATAATAATTGACGTTAGAAAGTAATGATCTTGCAATGCATATTATGTATCACATATTTATTGGACCGATACGTTGTTGTAACAATCTACAAATTTATACAAATAATAATTAAATTATCTTCTGTACACGAAGAGAAAATATGCAGAAAGTAGTAATTTTATATTATATAATTGAATGGCATACAATCAAAACTCACGAGTCTTCAACTCAAGGCAAAAAAAATTAAGCCGAGTAATAATAATATTCACTAAAATAATTTCCATATGCTCTTTAAATAAACACAAGCATTGCTTGAAAATGGCTAGACTAGATCAAGAACATGTTAACTGCACTTTCATATTGTAGACTGTTTTATTGAAAATGTACAGAAAAAAAAAGACATTATTTCATGTCTATCGTACGGTGACTAATATCTGAAAGGTCTGAGCTTGAATATCATTTAATTTATCAGTGTTTTTCTATTTGTAACAAATACGAATTCATTCTTTATTTTTTTTATGACATATGGTTGTGAAGTAGATGGTTTTAATTACCGAATTTAGAAATCGTCATAACGACATTGGTGGCTGTTACCAATGAAAGACAGATTTTCAAGACAATCGGCATAATGAATTGAGAGATCACGCAAACGATTACTTTGGCTTTAATAAGTGAAAGAGAGAACATAGGTACAAGAAACAGGCCTGGCGTCAACAATGAATATATAAAACGTGTAGGACACCCGATATAGCACAATAACCACAAACATTCAAAAGCCAATCACTGATTACCGCAGCATAAAAAGCATCATCTCAGATAAAAGAGATTCATTTTTGTGTTCTTGTGATTATTGAGGAAAAAATAAATTTTACTAAAATATTAAATATATTTTTTAATAATAAAATTAATATTTTGAACACGCCTGAACTAATATTATCGCGTTTTGCAGTAAAACTACCGTCACATCACTCAGGTTCCACGCCTACGTCGATATTTTCTCTCGTGAAATTATTTTTGTAAATAAATAGTCGTCAAACTTTTCAGCATATCATTCAGCATTACAATACAAACGGTAAATGACTAAACTTTGGTGTAATTATAATTAAACACTAGATAACATTCTCAATTTTATGCAATTTAATATAATTGAATGGCAATATGTTGTTGAGTAAGTTTCAATGGTTCATTTATTTAATGAATTATATGGTCAGTATTAAAAATAATATATTCATAAGAGAGAATGCTAAATGAAAACGCTACTGCCCATTGTTTTTAAATCGGCACTGCATCCAATTACAAGTATTGCAACCCATATGCGAGTATAATTTATGCATATGCATATTATGGTATTACACAACTGAGTGAACGATTACCATTTATATAGATCGTAATGCACAGTGCATACCTAATGTTGAGTGAGACAAAAATATTTTATATAAATAAAGAATGTATATGTATGAAAATTTTGCTTATGAAAATAACAGCAGCATGAAAAGAACCAGATAAATCTAGAAAATCCTATTATTTCAGACCACACAATTGCTTGTCCTTGATGTAAATGTTTCGATTATAAAGTTATGGAGGCAATTTAGACTTAGGTCGTTGATTATATTTAATAAAAAACTATAAGCAATATTATATATACGCGTGTTAAATTATCTGCGGTTTTCGCACACCAAAAAAATCTTGGCAGCTCTGTCACGTTCAAATACAATTTTTAACAAACTAGAATCTGAAAACTACTTATTATATGCTCAATTTAACTATACATGGTGATCCACCAAAAAGTTCACATTTAAATAAATAATTATATTAGTTGAAATGTCAACTTTTCCAGTTTCAATAATAAAACATATAGAGTGGAATCCTCTCAATTGCACTGTGTCATTCAGCTATCTGTCTTTGTTTAGTTTATGGTATAATTATTAGTACATATTAAAACCTATTGCTTTTTAATTAAAATCTCATCAATGTCAGGTAACGAGGTAACGAATTACTGGTATCTGTCTTTAAAGGCGTACACTAAAGGGTTCGTGCATTAGAGTTTGTTAATATTTTATCACCGACATATTAAAAAAATAATGGCTATTACCATCGTATACGAACATATTAGGCCAGGCACTTTGCACGTGATGTCATCAAGAAGAGGGATTACAATAGCATAAATTATACCAACGAATGTATTACCTTTTAGCTCCGATCCTTTGGACATAAAGTAACAAGTAAGCATTGAGTCGTAATTACCCTCAAAATGCGAGAAAAATATTTCTTTTTGTGCATAACAGTTGCGCTTACAATCGCCATCGGGCGACAAAAATCACCGTTATCATTCAAATTGCGCAATTACGCAGCAATTGGTTAAATGATTTCTGTATTGTTATGATTCGTCGGAGAGCTTCCCAACCTACGATACATAAAGTAAACTTTTACACTTAAAAATAAGGAAAATGAAAAGAATGACGTCATATTTACGTAAAAATAAAGAAATAAAATGTTCCGAATATACGCATGTGTTTGCAATCGCTTTTAAAAATGTAAAAATACCCTTAAAAAATTTGCCGGAACGCCGTTCCACCGCGTTACATGACAAAAATAGCCCTGCGTCTACGTATATTCCGGCATCGAGAGATTTTGTCGACATTTTGGTGGAAGACAGAAGGTTAGAAACAGAGAAACGATCGGGACAAAAAATATGTTACCAGACCCAACTCCATGACGTCACATAATTTATCCTGACCCTTGTGACTGAGCTTTTAAACTCCAGCGCATAATTTCAACAAGATAGCAAAATTTTTAATGTATTTAATGTGTTTCTAATTATCTGATATCAGCGTCTAAAATATATGTCAAAGACTCGCTATTGTGTTCTATGAGTTCACACAAAATCAAAGTTTTTTGTCTGCATAAAAAACAAACCATTGCGCGTATCCAGGCGGCGGATACCTGTTCGACGTATCCAAATATCTTCGCCGAACAGATTATACAGACTGTCATGCACACCAAAGAATCTGGTGTGATCTGTATCAAACAAAATCAAAGTGTTTGTTTTCGAACCGAATTATTGACTAAGAACTGAAAGGGGTGACATACTTCCAGGTAATTTCCAAAGCACTTTCTTCATACACTTTCGTTAAGACTTGAGCATAGAAACACCACTTCACTCCCTACTTGAAATAGCGAGAGCTTAGTGCGAGGGTCGATTTAGAGACAACTCCAAGCCACCATTTAATTATCTTTCTATATTAACCGCTAGCGCACGTCGTTAAATGTATGGATCAATATTTTTTCTGACATTGAACGGAAACGTAAATTTGCTTCAAAGAGGCAAGAATCTCTCGAATATTTATGTAAATTATAATATTTTAAAAAACGCGTTGCTATTTTTTTAATAAACTTCTTAACATGTTTATTTCATTAATTATTCATTGCACGTATTTATTGAGTCATACGTAATAGCTGGTTTATACAATATTTTCACTTCATGCGTCGGAAAAGAAAATTTCATTAGAGGGAAAATTCCATTGTGTTAAATATTTGCTTTATTAAACACATGGGAAAGTATACATAGTTCTGAAAATGGACGACAATTTAGAACGAGGGCAACGCGATTATCCGTAAAATTATATTGTTTTCCCGATAAACATCAGTTTCGTATGATAGGGTTTGTACGCAAGGCACATACGCTCACCTTGTTAGTTGGAAAGAATATTATAATGTCTTGACCTTTTTATTAAAAATAACATTACTTAAGTTTAGGTATATATAATAAACACAATATATAAAGTATAAAAATTTATGTTTATTTTATTATAGTATTATGAATATTGATTTATATAATATTTCAATAAAAAACTCATTTAATTGCTTTATGTGCTAATAGTTTATTTTTATTTTTTATGTAAATCTAGGAGCGGAATTGGAATTTATGATTTACTACTTTAAAATAAAATCTTTCGTTTTAACTTGGCCCAACGCGTTACAATGAAGTAAACACAATCAACAACTACAAATGAGTGGTGAAAGACCACTCATTTGTAGTTGACAAGAAAGTCTGTAAATCAGTTGCATCTATTTTATAAATAGTTGACTATAACTGCAGCTTATAATTAATACTAATGTTACTTTGCAGCTAAAGTCAGTATTAAATAATACTCGAACCCGCGGTCTCTGGCTTATTAATCCAACGCTTTACAAACTACGCTATTCTGACCTTGAATAGCATAGTACATAATACGTGCTTTATGAAAACGGATTATAATATATGCGCCTTAGGTTGCATATAAAAAGGCGCAAATTCTTTCGTTATTTGTCTCGTTCACAATAGATCCCGTTTTCTGTAAATTGCTTTTGGCAATAAGATACATAGCTTATTTTATATGTTATTTTAATGGCTAATTTAACGGATCTACAATAGTACAAACTAATTGCACCGCGACGATTATGTGTGGTTACCACATGATTTAACCGCTTTATTGCCGTGCGCCACTTTCATTCCTCTACACGTTCACGACGCTATTGCCGTTAACCATTTTTGTACCATTCAGCAAAAGACTGATTTACGCTTATAAATAATATTAAAAGTATATTTAGGTACACAGTGACATTTTTGAAGAAATGTTTAAAATTATAACCGCTCAAATAAATATGGCTATAATTAATGTTTTTCTTTTCAACTTCGCCAAGACTGACATTAGCGACTTGCGCCTTTAAATGAAACGTATAAATAACAATTTAAAACTGGTGTGAAACTTGACTAGTTTGATTTGTGTTAATATTATTATTATTATATTTTAGCAATCGTAATATGACACATCTTTTATTATTATTTTAGTCAATTTTTAATAGTGCCGACTAAACAATTGAGAAAAACTGATTTTTTTTTTATAAACCAAAAGAATTCACATCAGATTTAACCGAACATTTTTTACCGATAAATTTAATCCATTATATTATAAATTAATGTTATAAAATAACCTGCGGGAGGACCTCGTCCAAATGCGCAGACAAATGCCTAATGACACTTGCGAACGTAAAAAAAGGATAATGAAATATAACTTACCAATTGCATAATTCTAACAAAGGGTTAACCCGCAAAAAGATAACGACATATTAACACAATAGATTGAACAGACTATCACAGTAAAACCCTCATAATGTTTATAAAAAAAACAATCCTTTGGAAAACAAAGGAATGCATAGGCAACGTGTCAAAGCACGCTCATTTATCACGTCAATATTACCATCGTAATAACCATAGAATCCATACCCTTTTATGCATTATGGACTGCACAGACAATACGCTAAGGGCAACAGAAAAAACACCATTTTTATTACCCCTTTGCATTATTCGACCTTCGGAATGTGTTATTCTAGCAAATTTAACTCTTTCAATGAGTAGACATACTTCGTTGGTCCTAAGCGCAACAATTTGTTGAGCATCACAAATCAATTCAAGAAAATTGTACTCGAATTGTAAAATATTTTTTAATTTTTATTAAATTAAATTAAAACCACAAACGTTATGTTTTATATTATTATTTGTTATTGAATTTAGCTAATAATAATTGTAAGCATAAAAATGATTACATGTATATTATATATAATTAGTATGTCTGTAAAATTATTTATATTATTGAAACAAACGTATTTAAAAAAAAAAGGAAAATATCTGGGATGGGGAGGAGGAAGAGGTTGCGGTCATTCGCACTTCGCGTATCTAAGATTCGCTTTTTATGGAGAGAACATAAATACGCGCCTGAAATTGAAACATTAATATTAACGCTAAGAAAAACGCGCCTGAAATTGAAACATGCTCTCTTTATAATATAAAACTATTATATTAACTAATATTTACTTTAAAAATAAACAAAATATAAGATGATGAAAAAACAGAACAAAATAAATAGAAAATGCTATTCGCTTTACCCGAATGCTTGCTGCCTAGTCGTGCCAACCTGCACATAGCATTTCGAGTACTCTCCCTGGCGTTCCATATGTACGTACACGCAAGGGGCACAATTATTATTAACACGCCTATATATCTGGCATGTGACATGACATGACAAAGGCGTGAGTATTATTGGAGGTGAAAAAAATATTATTTTCAGAGCCCCATTCTGACAGCGTGGAGCTTTAATGGTAAACCAAACTATCACTAATATTATATATAGACTTTCTGTGAAGTTTTATCGGACAGTCATACAGACGTAATTGTTCTTCGTTGTGCTGAATTTATTGTATCAACAGGATAACAGAGCTGCAAATCAGTATGTAAAATGTAGTTAAACCTACGTAGATAAATCTGCAATTTATAAGTGCATCTTCTAGTTTATATCTCTGGTTATTATTTAGCATTACCGCTACACACACAATATTGTTGTCGATTGGACTTCTTTTAGGTATTGCATTATAGGCACAATATGAGCTTCACATTATATATTTTACTGTACTGTTTCGCTGAAGTATATAAGTGTAGTGATACTTAAATAGTAGTGACCAGCAAAAATGACGCTTGAGTTGTATATATCATTCTTAGATTACGCATTATTATGCAGCTGCACCTATATATGAAGGGTCCGTTTATTTCTGAAGACCGTTTGAAGTTTATCACCGAGATAATACTTATAGTGTATCTTTGCTTCCCCCGTTATTTTAGAGCTGAAAATATGAAATTTTATTTCGCACTAACCAGTATATGTAGATTTAATATATTTGATACAGCAATCTATTTTAAAATAAAATATTAAAAATGTTTTTTATAAAATTGTTTAAACTTGATAAGAAGGTATTTTAATACTAATTGTATGTATTATAAGTACACTAGCGTACGTGTTTTTGTAGGTTTGTGAAATAAAATCAATAATAAACATATAAACACCTATAGTCGTGTAATAGACAAACGCGGTGCGTCAACACAATAGCCATAAAGCTATCGGACGCAAAAATACGATTGTTCGGCCCTGAGCCGTGTTGTTTTTAGATTATAACTAGCGTGGTCGAGATAAAGGAGAATATTAAGAGAGAAGAACTGAACAGAAAAAAATGTTTAATAATAACAAAGTAATTTGCCGAAGACCGTCTAGCTTTCGATACGCCACTGCAACGCCCACGATCGAGCGTGATATGTCAAGCATAATTCAAGTTAATAATAATTCTAAAACTGAGAAATATATAGTTTACATGAGTTTTGCTCATCAGACCGAACTAATGGCGTGCGACGTGCGCCGGTACAAGGCATCCCATAAAAAATATTTTTTCCGTATTTTTTACAACTTCGAGTCTACAATCAACTGAGTTCATTTCACCCAATATTTCTAAAATGTTTCTAAATAAATTAATTTCCCCTATTAATTCTTGACTTAACCTAAACATATATTTTTACATTAAGTCGAATTTAATGATACAGTCCAAGGTAAATTTCATTAATAAAAGATAATATAATTTAAGAAACCATCACAAATAACAAAGACATAAAATATAGGTACTATAGTCGCGACAACACACTATTTAGACAATATTTTAAAGAGTCCATATAGTTTTACCATAGTTCCAAAAGTGTATCCTTCTATTATATGTTTATCTCGCAAAAAACTCACGAAGAAAACACTCTTGGGTAAAGATTTTTTTACAAAACGTTCTGCTTTTTTGATGTCAACGCAACATTTAAAAAACAATATTATCGGATTTATCAATTAAACCATTATTATATTCACAATTGGAGGGATTTATTAGCTCATGATGTATAATTAATCATATAAAAGGCTAATTCGGCACATGATTAAAGGGTTTAATAGTCTAAAAAATGAGTTTCTTCGTTGACATTGGACACCACTGAGGGATACTTTTCAACAGCTAAAATCACAAGGTATCCTCTATAAATTAGAAATGATTAAAATATCCGTCGCCTTGGAAAAATACAACGAGGGCATTCGGGATTGCCCTCAAAATGGTCATTCGTAATCTCTTTTAATGGCCAGCGGTTATTTATTTAAAAAAGACCATCGAGGAATGACAAGAGTCCAACGTCCCTTATAATTTTTGATCCTTTGACCAACGCAGATGATTCAGGGTGGAGCTAGAATTTTTGTTTTTTTATACTCTAAAATGTTTAAATTCGTGATTGATGCACTACCTGCTCGGTGAAGATGTCTGAAGCTGGTCGTTGTTTTTTGTTTAACCGATTTTAGTGCAGATTTGCCTTCGCACTATTAATCCCGTTGATGGAGCTCGCGTAACTATATTACTTACCTGTGTTCCAGTGTGCACCGTAAATAAAAATTTTAAATTTGAGGGACATAAATCATTTATTTTAATGTGATCCCGACAAAAACAAATGGACCGATCAATTCAATGAAACGCTAAGTGTGAGGAATAGATACACATTAGCTAATTTATTTTAAATTATTGTGACTGAATCTTTTGATACGGAAGCTCGAGGTCGATCTTAATTGGATTTTTAAAAAACCTGTAGCGACTCATATATAACAACACCAGTCAAGAGACGACACGCACGTGTCTGAAATCAGAGTGGTCCTCGCGGACCTAACAGGCGTCGAAAAGTACACCCGCATTATTACGATAATCTCCAAGGTACAGAAAGGGGATACGGCTTACTCGATGGTGTATATAATACGGCACAAAACTGGACTAGGCACACTCGATTCCACTACGCCTAGATGCCCAAACTACTACCACGGAAAACGCCTCGTTTCCTGTTTGAGCGAGTCCAGAACATCAAAAATGACCTACCGGGGCGACTACGTACGACCTCTACGCTTCAAGTCTTTGAAAACTCTATAACCTATTTTTTTTATTTGGAAGTTATTTCAGGGATCGCCGTCATTACGGCTATCTAATAAATAAGTATCGCCCCTTCTTGAGTTCTGCGGGGTTCCAACCTTAGAACACTGTTGTTTATTTTATACATAAACGACGTAGACATGGCCATTAGTAACTCTAGCGTTTTGTTGTATACATATGTCTCAAAAGTGTTCAAAAGCATCAGAACTATTTATGATTCGTTGTCTTTGCAGACCGATCTGGATTTATTTTTTTGAGAATTGCTTCTGACAACCGTTTACCCTTCGTTTACGCATCGGAAAGTGCAATGTCATTTACTATATCTGTATTGGTAATTGAGTTTTCTTTTTACCCAGCTGAAAATGAACTGTCTGGAAAGATTTGCACTAAAAATCCCCAAATTAGGTTAAAGAGGAAGTGGGAAAACACCACATATTTATATTTTTATACCAAATCTTTAAAAATGATCGACTTTGTCGCACATCTAGCAGTATAAGTACGTGCAAGGTTTAATTGATTACGTTATGAAAAATAATATTTATGGAGTGAGGTAATAAAAAAACAATTACTTAATATACATAACCAATTTGTAAAACTTGGGCGAGGCAGGTGTTCAGTCGACGAGTACGATGCTGAAACTTTATCGATTATGATAATTAAACAACATAGTAAATTTAATTGCTTGTCTTATAAAAATATACACGTAGGATTAAGCCTGCATTGGATATTATTAGATTGTGATATGTTTCACAGTGGAAACATAAACGCCCACTGCAGCGTTATAACTGCCTGTCAAAGCGATCTTGATTTTAAGTTCAAGTTTATCTCACAGCTCTAAACAACTAGTATATTTTTAAGAGGTAGAAATAAATAAGTTATTTAGGCTTTTTGCATTATAATGAAAGCTGCATGTGTTTATATTTAGAAAAAGGGGTTAAGGAAAGAATCGAAAATCATTTGCTCTTAAAAAATATGTTGGTTAAATAAGGGCAAAAATGTAATAAGCCTACGTCATGTGGCAATCTACCCTAGTACGTTTTTATGTGATGATAAAATATGATTTATGTAATATCGAAACCATTTTCATGTGAAACAGGCAAACCTTGATAAAAACGTATTCATCTGTGAGATCTCCATTGCAATCAATGGATAACTATTAAACAGAATATGACAAATTGATATACGCCTCAGTTTGTTCGGACCAATTGAGTCGTCTCAAAACATGCGTTCTAAAGACATGATTTATTAATGTAAATATTGTATGCTGACATCGGCTGTTTAACCAATCAAAACAAAAATGCTGCGAACTAATTTGCTGCCAGCTAAAAATACAATTTATCAGTGTTTATGTCAAATAATGGAATATATTAACACAAAGTTATATACCCGACTTTGCCGACGTTCTGTTCTCAGCTATATCGAATCCTTCATCATCATAAATTGTATCTTTTGTTTAATTATTTTTAATAACTATCACATGTAAGTGTTTTGAATGCTCCATTTGTAAAATTACGAGATAAAATTGATTATTTTGAGCGACTACCCTTATGAGATGTTTTTGGTCATGTTAAAGACAATCGCTATTAAATCAACACGATAAAAATTAGCACATTTACTACCTTACTTCAATTGCTCCTTTCAGAATCACATAATTATATATTAAATTCCACGTTCCGTTACACAGTTTTTGTGGATTCGAATTTCTTTAAAGGCTGCATGCTACATGCTGCAACTGACATAATTTCTTAAATCAAGAAGATCAACTTTTATATGAATTTATCAAAATTCCTAGATTTTCATGTTTTAATCCCTCCCCCTTCATTCACAACCGATCATCTGAATCAAAGAGATCCAGCATCGCCATCGTTATGCTGGACATCTATATGTACTAATTAATATATTTTTAATCCCCTTACTATTCTCCCCACAGTCATATTACGTCATAAAATCTGTCAAACCCCCTGTTTAAATTATGCCATATTATTTACCCCCTCTCTTCTTACCATTAGAAAAAATGTTAAGGGACGCTCGTTCGTATATAGTTGGCGGCGTGCTTATCGGAAACGAGCATGAACCTACTCATTGAAAAATATGTAGAAAAGACGAAATATAAGTATTTAAACAGTCATTAAAATGTTACTCTGGTCCTTCGAAGCACTGTTAAAAAAGTATTCCAACGAGTGTTAAAGTCACATGTAAACAAGAAGAACGTTTACTCGAGGGGAAATATTAAAAATAAGGCACTTTACCGCCAGCTTTAAAGCTTGCCAGTTTTTGCTTGAGTGGAGAACAGATCCAATATATTATAAAATAATATAAATTATTTGAAGTATTACGTAAGCCTCTTATTATTAGATACTCAGATTTAATTTGTTGTTTGTGACATTAATTTTATTAGAAAACCCCCTCTCTCTAACCTTATTGTTACAAATCATATTATAAACAGTGACTTTCAAAAAAAGAATAATGTTACAATTTCGCCACTTCCTCTTTTTAACTTTATACTACCAATTTATAGAATAGTTTTTCATTAATAGCAATAAGCTGATTTAAAATGTTTTTTATAAAAAATATATATAAAAACACTATTTATATTTAAGACTATTTAGCATAAAACTACATAAACCACAATTGATATGGAAAAGCGGCAGCATCGAGATTTTGTGATAAAATATTTTTTATGAATCTCATTTATCATTTCCACAGTCACGTCTCCTAATATGTATTTTATGTGCCTTTAATAATTTAAATAATAAATTTATTTCTTATAATTATTAATATTTTATTTGTTTATATTATTACTTTTTTAATAATTTAGGCTTATGATAACCATAATTGATCGTGTTATGGCCAAAAACTTTAAAAATAAACTCTAAACTGTTAGCTGTCAAAGTACAAAATGTCCGACGGCCAACTGTCGAATATCCACAATGAGTGTGTTACAGCCTTACTGGCATGCAGCTCACTTGTAATAAAGTATATGAACGACGAGGAAAAGTCCGCTCAAATCAAAATGTTAAAGGACTTGGCTAAAAACTACTCCAAAGCAGATCATCAAATCAAAGCTTACAACACAGCATTAGACAAATTTACAGTAAACTTAACAATCAACACTATACTATTCTACAACATAATACATACTTTATTTTACTTCTAGGAAACTGCTGACACGTCTGATGAGTTTTCCGCTAACGTGGACATAGACGGTTTTAAGAAAATATTAAAAAGTTTCACAGAGAAAACAAAGTCAAATCCTATTTTAGATGAATTTAATAAAATAGCTTCGACTATTCATCAAAATCCGCTCGACGAATCCATCATCGAAACTGAATCTAGCGTTCAGCTTGTAATAAATATATTTATTACTAAATATGTATTATTAAGTGTTCTCACAAATGACTAATACTTTCAGATCGACCCTCTCACAAAATTGCCACTTCAAAATCCCGTTAAAAATAAAATTTGCGGACACGTTTACGAAGAATCCACAATTAAAGATTACATACAAACAAATAACCGCCCTAGATGTCCAGGTATAACATATTAAATATATTTAAATATAAATATTTGTACTGATTCTAATTTTATGTTTTATTTCGTTCATAGTTATGGGATGTGGCAATAGAAATATCATCAGGAATGACAATTTGGTGCATCATAAAAATATTTTAAGAGAATTGTCACAAGTTTCTAGTGACAATGTAAGAACGGTACATGAAATTGATTAAATAGATCAAATACAGTGAAGGTGTTAATTGTAAAAAGAGCATATGGTACAGCGGTTATTATGTCTCAAATTTGACAATAATTAAAAATAGTAATTTATTATTAGTTACCATGTAGCTTACTTGTCTATTCCTTTTGTATATATAATATATTAAATATTCTTATTTCGTATTAAAAAAGTACATGAAAATTTGTTTTATTTTGTTCATTATACACAACAATAGAAAAGTACACTTTAAATGACAAACAGGAGTATTCTTAGTGATAAATGCTTCTCTCGCGGAATTTTATGTCGCACAATCAGGGCATCCAAAAATCTACTTATATAATGAATGAAGATTTAACTGACGAAGACGTAAATCTTTATAGAAAATGCACATCACTACACGCAGGGCTGGATGTAAATGTAGTGAGGCCTAGGCTATTCCACTTGTGAGGCCCCCCCCAAACTCTAGTGTAGGAGTAGAGGAAAACGGAATGGAAGTATTAATTGAAACATAAAATAATAGCAGTAGTAGTAATAATAATAAAAGTTCCAAAGGACATAAGATGTTATTATTAAATACAATATGTCATGATTAAAATATATTTTAATTACCAATTTTTTTTCTAAATTTTATTGTAGCAAAAGTTCAACAAAATTTATTTGCCTAAGTTTGTCACTTTCAGCGCACAAAATTCCCAATCCGGACAACCTCTCCTGGGACATTGTGTTCCTTAATTCATTTTTTATCCTTTTAAAAGACCTTTCCTCTGAGCCATCAAGCTAAAAAACCGCTGTAAGATTGCTTCTGTATTGGGGAAGGTCATCTAGATTTTTTCTTTGTGTATAATTTAGTTCAGGTCTGTGTGAGACACTTTGCCCTTTTCTATGGGCTTATGGCTTCCCTCATGTATATATGTAAGTTCATCAGTTAGTTTCAGATCAACATCTTCTGGATATGCTTCCATCAACAGTTGCGAACGATATATTGGCAAGAAAGGAAAACAAGTAATATTATTGAACACAGTTCCTCTTCTTAAATTGGTTTGAAGTGAAATAAAAATGAAATAAATAAAGAACTTTTTTTTAAACTTGTCTCTCGAAGAAAGTTCTTCTAAGGCATCTGGACCAGGTGCACGTCTGTCATTTCCTAGCTTTTTCCTTATTATTTTTATTCTTCTCATAGTTTTGTTATCAACATTTGACAAGGTGTTTTTTGCTTTTTGCTCAAGCTTGTCAAAAACTTCTTTAATTATCTGTAAAGTGACTGGAAGTGAACTAATAACTTACACAAGTACTCAATAACAGATCTTATACCTAAAATATATAAGTACATACATCTCAAACAACTGTAGTTTAGTTCAGATTCATTATTTGAGGTCGGTTTTTCCTTTTTTTTATACATATGTACATATATCCTTACTATGATTTTTTTCCTGTCAGACCCCGGGAATTTGTCCCCTCTCAGCAGGCCTGATTATGATTTGTGTCAATCCTTCAAATTATAAATAGAGAAGTGTTTCAATTGATGAACTCGACATGCTAGTATTTTAAACCCAACTTACAATATATACTATGCTTCTTAATCAATGGCAGTTCGTCTGTATGGGCTGCAGCCATCCCAGTAGAAAATGAATGTTTTTTTTTAAATATTTTTATGTGTACAACATAACCTAGTAAATTATTTTTGTCTAGTATAATATCTTATATAATATAGTATATATTTTATTAAGGATATTTTATTCAATATTTTAACTTTTATTGCTGCAGCCCCTCCACTATAAATTCTTACGGGCCGCTACTGTTATTAACCCTTCCGTGCCTGTGGGGTCTATTGACTCCCCCAACTTTTTGGTTTTTCTCAAATAACTTATTTAATATAAATCCTATTTGTCGCAAACTTTTTGTATTTGTCAAAAATAGTTTAAAGAATTAATATTAAAAATAATCATTGTACTTTATTATCTCCAATCGCGAGAAAAAAATAAAATCAACTCTAATCGCTACTGTCGCCGCGTGATTTGTATACCTGAGTCAGTTTTTAGAGAAATTCGCCTTCTAAGAATTTCGCGCGGCGCCCCCTCCACGCGGTTCTTTCAACGCTTTATCGCAAACTACACCGTTCCCCAAAAAAACATACAGTACGAATTGAACCGCCAAATTCGATCGTTATTGTTATTCTATTTCTCACGTTACTTTTGAAATTGTAAAATGGCTGATCGGCTTGTAACTGACGAAGAGTTGCTAAGAATTTTGCAAGATTCTGACGAGAGTAGTAGCAAATACGATAGCGATATCGATATTGATAATACATTTCAAAAAAGACATTTCTCCCGTAAATCGTATCGAAGTTCAAGCGTTTATAGGCATCCTATTATCTTCTGGAGGATTGAATGGGGGTAAAATACAGTTCAAAGAATTATGGACAACAAGCGAACTGTTCAAACAATATTTTTATTCAGCGGCCATGACTAGAGATAGATTTTCGATGCTCAGATTTGATGATCGTTTGACCAGAGAAGATATTTTTTAATAAATGCATTTTATTGTACTCACGTGTACATAATCACAATTTATAGTTTATTTTTCCGAGCAGCTGCAGGTTATTTCTTATATGTATTCATATAATATTTATTACAATTTGCCAAAGTAACTGTGGCTACATACTCGTGTACATATACATGCATAACGTCCACCAAATTTAATCGATTTGAATGATTCTCTAGCCAATTCCTTCAATTTTTATAGCCGCAATCAGAGAAATATTTCGCCCTCTAACTGTTGGCAAGGACACGAATGCCAATGTAAAAGAGTTTATTTAGAAATGAAGTCAAATTACAGAAAATAAAAAATACGATGTACATATATAAAAAGTACAAAACACTAAAAATTTATCTTACCATTAACCATTAGATAATATTGGATTACTGAGAATTTAAAGATTGTCAGATTAGTAAGATTATATTGTATTTTTTTCTATCCTGTTATAAGGAAATCATAACATATTTTTTTGAGTAAATATTATCTCCCGTCAGATATTACTGGCTCACTGGAAGTACCGAATCTCAGAAATGACACATTTTTTTAGAAAATGAGAATTTTTTCGAGTTATTATTTTTAAATTATTAGCACGATACACATAAAAACTTATGGATAAGAATTCAGTTTGCCTGGAAGATTTCCCATTACGGTGGAGAAAATTACAATGGTGAGTGAATATTTGATTGCAATTGAATTATATATCAATAAACTCGTATTAGCAAAAATGTCATTTCTCACTTTTATAGATAATCATTTGCACAAAATATCACAATCCGAAAGAAAGGTGTGCTTGAAAAAAGTTTTTACAAATTTGAAATTAATATAAAATGTTAATATATATATGTATAAGATAAACATATTTTTTAGTGTTACACTAGATTTTTTTTGTGTTTATAAAATAAATGTGTTTTATTTTTTCAAATTTATATTTTAATTTTAAA